>NW_027130256.1:0-141562 GCF_026122565.2 Emydura macquarii macquarii
TCCTGGAGCAGGCTGAGAACTGCAATGCCAAAGAGACGGAGAAGCGAACACTTTGCTGTGGGAGCTGCAGGGAGGGGCAGCTGAGAGCAGAACATGTGCGTGCCTTTGAACCTTGCCCTCTGCCCACCATCAGCAGGTCCCAGCCGCCTCTGATCAGAAGACTGAGAATACAAGTAAAAAGAGTAAAATGCAGCTCGGACCTGCTGTTTGTGGCAATGACACATGGAACTCAGCTGGTGCCAGCCAACAGTAACCTGGGAGCTGCTAGCCAGCACAATGATAAGGGCCCCCCTGGGCATTCATTAGAACACCTGCATTTTAATTAACCCCAAAGGCCATTCCACGTCCTGGTATGTTATGACTGAGCTGGGATAATCTGTCTACAGAGACTAATTAGAACTTCTGCCTTCTGCCACTTCATAAATGACAGCGATGAAAAGAATTGCAAAGGGCCTTACTGACTCAACGTGTAGTGATCAATGGCTCCATGTCTAGCTGGCAACCAGTCACAAGCGGAGTTCCCCAGGGTTTGGTCCTGGGGCCGGTTTTGTTCAACAACTTTATTAATGATCTGGAGGATGGGGTAGATTGCACCCTCAGCAAGTTTGCGGACGACACTAAGTTAGCGGGAGTGGTAGATACCCTGGAAGGTAGGGATAGGATACAGAGTGACCTAAACAAACTGGAGGATTGGGCCAAAAAAAATCTGATGAGTTTCAACAAAGATAAGTGCAGAGTCCTCCACTTAGGAAGGAAGAATCCCATGCACAGCTATAGACTGGGGACCAACGAGCTGGGCAGCAGCTCTGCAGAAAAGGACCTGGGGGTAACAGTGGATAAAAAGCTGGATATGAGTCAGCAGTGTGCCCTGGTTGTCAAGAAGGCTAATAGCATATTGGGCTGCATTAGGAGGGGCATTGCCAGCAGGTCACGGGAAGTGATTATTCCCCTCTATTCGGCGTTGGTGAGGCCGCATTTAGAATATTGTGTCCAGTTTTGGGCCCCCCACTACAAAAAGGATGTGGAGAAGTTGGAGAGAGTACAGCGGAGGGCAACAAAAATTATTAGGAGGCTGGAGCACAGGACTTATTAGGAGAGGCTGAGGGAACTGGGCTTGTTTAGTCGGCAGAAGAGAAGAATGAGGGGGGATTTGATAGCGGCCTTTAAGTACCTGAAAGGGGGTTCCAGGGAGGATGGGGCTAGGCTGTTCTCGGTGGTGGCAGATGACAGAACAAGGAGCAACGATCTCAAGTTTCAGGGCGGGAGGTCTAGGTTGGACATTAGGAAAAAGTTTTTTACTAGGAGGGTGGTGAAGCACTGGAATGGGTTACCTAGAGAGGTGGTGGAATCTCCATCCTTAGAGGTTTTTAAGCTGAGGCTTGACAAAGCCCTTGTTGGGATGAGATAGTTGAGGTTAGTCCTGCTTTGAGCAGGGGGTTGGACTAGATACCTCCTGAGGTCCCCTCCAATTCTAATATTCTATGATTCTATGACACTGCTCTGCTATGGCAGCAGCAAATGGATCCATGAGCTCAGTGCTGACAAACCCCTCCCACAGCTCTGCTTCCCTGGCTCTGTCACACCCTCTGTGTGTGGGGTATACGGACTGGTTTAGGTTACAGAGCATGCCAGCAATGCAGCTAACCACTGCTAAGTCTTTAGCATCGAGGCACAGCAGAGGTGGGAGTTAGGAGCCCAAAGCCCACTGCACTAGAATGAGTTTTGGGTGTCTGGTTCCTTTGAAAACCTCACCCTCAAATGCTCTGTGCCTCAGTTCCCCCTTGTAAAATGGGGCTGGTAACCCTTCCTATGTTTGTGAACTTTGAAAGGCAGGGACTGTCTCACGCTGTGTCTGAGCAGTACCGAAAACATTGGGGCCATGACATTCATGTGGTTGCTAGGGACCACAATACTGCCAGTCTGTACTACATTGCAAAAAGTGATCCCAAGTGGTGGACGGGACATACGCTGTCCATCTGCACAGCGCTGACTTTCACCCTCACAGATAATCACACAACTGCAGGACTACATCCATGTGCACAAAGAGACAGAAGGGGGCACAGGAGCAGTGGCTATTACAAACCAAGGAGAAAGCTCTGTTGGCGACAGACACCACTAGCTGAACACCTGGCCCAGTTACCTCCTATTTCAAATGCCTGGCTGGAATTCACTGGCTTGTGTTACACGGCGGGAGAGACTAGATGATAAGTAACATCCCATGTCCCCTCATCATTTATGGGTTAGATTCTCAGCTGGTGTAAATCTACATAGCTCCATTGAGTCCAATGGAGTTATTCCTGATTTACACCAGCAGGGTGAGTGACAGAGGGGAATTAGCCCCTTTGCACCCAATGGAGTTACTCAGGATTCAGATCATGGCGAGTGAGAGGAGAATCTGCAGCCTGGTGGAAATGAGGATCCAGCCCTTTCAGGTTAATAGTGCTACCTTTATTTATGCCAGCTGAGCAGCTGGTCCTAGGGGTCTGTGATTGTCCTCTAAAATGACGCAAAATCTCAGTTAATTGGTCACTCTGCTGAGGTCTCAGACCAGGAGCCTGGAGGGGATTCAGAGACCGGGTCCCAAAGGGACCTTGGGTGATTTAAAGACCATGGACAGCCTAAAGGCTGTGGGAAGCTGTGAAAAAGCTCTGGGGCTCTGCAGCAGCCTGTGACAATGGCTGTGGACATCCCTGGCTACCTTCGGAGACGATGAGGTCTGCAGGCTGGATAACAAAAGCACAGACCGGGCACCTCTGCTGTGTGATGTGCTGTTTTGGGTAAGAAATCTGGACGCTTCAACACAGGGGTCACGGCCAGGGGGAAGAGGAAAATTCCATTCAGCTGGATCCTCCTCTCCCAATGCAGCCAGTGTAAGACATCCGGTCTGGTAAAGATTTTCTCTGTCCCTCAGTCTCTTCCTGTCTTGAAATCTGTCAGTCTGCACCTCACTCAAGGACGATGTCACCCAAATATTTTCTTTAGAGAAAAATCCATCTGTCCATCCTTCTCTCTGCAGTACCTGTCTGCCTATCTCTCTGTTGTGCATGTGTATCATTTATCTCCCTCTCTCCGTTAATCTCTGTGTGGCTATGTACACACCACAGCTTAGCTCGGTGTAAGTTACGTTGTTCAGGGGCTGAATAAGCCAGTGTAAGTTACAAGGACCTAAGCTCTGGTGTGGAGAACTCTGTGTCATCAGGAGAGCTTCTCCCACTGACATCACCACTGCTGCTCACGGGGGCTGGAGTATTTAACATGACGGTAGAGCTCTGTCCCATCGGCTTAGTCTGTCTGTACTAGCAGTGCTACAGCGACGCTGCTGTAAGCTGTGTAGTGTAGCTAGCAGGTGACAACCCCAACACGGCCCCTTCTCCCTTCCAACAGCACCTCTCATGCATGGGGAAAGCTCCCTGAGAAAATGCAAAGCGATGCTTTAATTTTGTCCTTCAAATCTGACCTTAAAAATCCCTGTTGTGATATTCACAGAACGCAGCCTGCTGATCATGGCTGAGCAGATGACAAGCTGTTGCTATTCCTCTTCTTTCCTTTTCCCTTTTTCTCTAACCCCTAAAAAACTGCCCAAACAATTCATATATTTTAACAAAGCTGGGGCAATTCTTCACCAGATTCATTTTTTGTCTGTTGCATCCTCACCCTCTCCTTTAACACAAACACAGAGCAGCAAGACATTGATAAAAATGAATCCCTGCCAAACAAACTACTCCACTGCACACACAATAATCCCTCTGCAGAGAGGATGAGAGAAAGAACAAACCACATATGACAAATGTTGGTCACATCACCTAACCCACCAACGGAAGGCTCTAAGATGCTGTTGTGATAAAGATGGGGTAAGAGCCTGTATAGAATAGAGTTGAAGAAATTAGAACAGGATAGGACTGAAGAGGAGAAACTGGAATCGAGTAGAATAAAATAGAACATCTCCTTTCTCTGTTCGTCTTTGGATGGAAAGATTTTCAAGGCAACCATTTCCTCTTTCTGTGTTCTGTGCTGCACAGTGAGGACCTGATCCCAACTGGTGTGATACCGATGTTAATATACACTACTAAGAATGAAAAGGAGTAATGCGGTGACATGCAGTAAAGAGGCGGCAGTGGAAGGAAGGGTGAGCATTGCAGTAAAAGGATGATATATCTTTCTGTTTCAGTAACTCATGGGCATTATTTCTCTCCCCTACCTCAGGAAAGAGTCCCACATTGGGTTTGGTCAACCACACTGTGGTGACTCATTTCATCTTCTTAGGAACCCCCAACACTGACGGCCTCCAGACCATCATCTTCGTTGCCGTCTTAGCTTTCTACCTCTGCACCCTGCTGGGAAGCTACTGATCTTATTAGCCATCCTCGGTGACTCCCACCTGCACACCCGCCTGTATTTCTTCCCAGTATGACCTATAAGAACTGAATAGATAGAAGATGGTTGAAAGGAAAAGAAGAAAGGACAATTAAACTGAGTAGCATCAAATAGAATCAATGAAATATTAGAGTCCTGATTCTTCACTCACTTTCACCAAACTTATGATGCTTAGAAAGGTTTATCCTTGTAGATTAAGTTGTGGTATGCTATGAATAAACAAACCATAATTTATTGAGATTGCTAATCTGGCTGCATTATCTCTGTGCCTCCAGGATTGACCCCGTCTTGCATGGAAATGAAGAATCGCACTGTGGTGTCAGAATTCATTCTCTTAGGGATCCCCAACACCAAAGGCCATGAGACCCTCCTTTTCATCGGCTTCTTAGCTTTCTACCTCTGCACCCTGCTGGGCAACCTGCTCATTTTATCAGCCATCCTCGCTGACTCCCGCCTGCACACTCCCATGTATTTCTTCCTCTGCAATCTCTCCGTGGTGGACCTTGGATTCACCTCCATCAGCACCCCTAAATTGCTGGTCAGTCTCTGCACCAAGAGTAGAACCATCTCGCTGGGTGGGTGCATGTCCCAGGTCTTCTTCTATCACTTCCTAGTCAGCACCGAGTGCCTGCTCTGCACCGTCATGGCCTTTGACAGGTACGTGGCCATCTGCCACCCCCTGCGCTACCTGATAATCATGAATTGGAAGGTGTGCGCCATCCTGGCTGCTGGCACCTGGATCAGTAGCTCCTTTCATGCCACCATTCTCATCAGCCTGACCTTCACCCTACCCTACTGTGGGCCCAATGTGATAGACTATTACTTCTGTGACATCTTCCCTGTGGTGAAGCTGGCCTGCGCAGACACGTACGTCATCAAGACTGTGACCTTTACCAACACTGGGGTGGTGCCCATGACCTGCTTCTTCCTCATCCTCGCATCCTACATCCGCATCGTCTACTCCATCCTGAAGATGAACTCAGCCGAAGGGCGACACAAAGCAGCCTCCACTTGCGCCTCACATCTGATGGTGGTGACGCTGTTCTTTGGGCCTTACGCCCTGATCTATATGCAGCCACAGCTGAGCCAAGTGGTGGTGACCGCTGTGCAGCTCTTGGGCGATGTGGTAGCGCCCATGCTGAACCCGGTCATCTACACACTGAGGAACAAGGAGGTGAAAGGGGCTCTGCGGAAACTGAGAGGGGGTCAGACGACTGCACGTTGATGTGCTGCATCTGCAGAAGTAGCATGTGGGTGAGCAGTGAAATAAGTCTATAAATTCATCTGCATTGTTCTTCAGCGGCTTGTGAGAGTCTCTGTCTCTCTTCTTCCCCATACAGTCCCAGCTTTCTATTGGGAGCTCTACAAATCATAAAAGTTTTGCTAAAAGCGTCCAGTTGTCTTGAACATGATTTAAGTCTGACATGTTCAAAGCTGCCTAAGGAATAGGCACACTCAGTCTGCATTATAATTAATGGGAATTGGAGATCCAAATCTGATAGCTGACTTTGAAAATCTCAGCCTTATTGCACAAATCTACAGAAGCCAGACCAACAACTTCTGCAAACTCAAGAAAGGGAAGAAAAAAATTCTCTTTATCATCTGACAGAAACCACATATCAGCCGGAAGCTGTGCTGGAGAGCTGCCTAACGCTCCTGGGAGAACAGCTGGGTTTTGGATTTATGATAAAATTTTCAAAACCACCTGAATCCCATTTTCACAGAATAATAGAAGAATAGAGTTGGAAGGGACCCCAAGAGGTCGTCTAGTCCAGCCCCCTGCTCAAAGCAGGAGCAACCCCGGCCCCGTCAGAAGTGATGGAGGCATTTAGGAGTCTAAGGGCACATCTTCAATGATGGTGGCAAATTTGCTACCCTCAGATCAATCTATGTGGATCAACTGAGCGGTCAGTGAAGACCCGCTCAATCGAAGAGGAAGTCGACTTGTATTGTATTAAAAATGCAGCTGTGTGTGTGTTATTGTGAAGACCCTCATCAGCAAGGAGAGAGATGTGGGTTTCCACCCAAGAAAGGCAAAGGCCAGGGAACTGGGAGCTGAGAGCATTGGCCCTTGCTGTACCATTAAGGGAAAATGGAGGTGCAATTGCCCTGAACTGTAACAAAAATCTGGGCATAAACACCAGGATCCATTTGAAAATCCCACTATGTGCCTGTCTGCACCTTTGAAAATCTGGCCGTTGGGAGCCTATGTCCCACTGAATGTCAGTGAGAACGGAGCTCCTTAATGGCTTTTGGAAATGAGACTTCCTCTCCTAAGTCACTTGGGGTTTTTGTAAACTTTACCCTTTACTCTGACAGAGATAGAAAGATAAATAAAAAAAGAAGAAAAAAAGCTAAAAGAAGTTTTAATGGAGGTGAGCACTTTACACTCATCACATGCACTGTATTTTAGGCTTGTGCTATGTATGTATTGTGTCTTCTGCATCCATTGCACTTGAATTTTGAGTAACATGCAGTGTGCAGGAAACCTAAACCTGGGACTAAACTGAGAATTTTTTCCTGTTTTCCACCCTCAGCTGTTTTATTGGAACTTGTCTCTAAGTTGCTTCTTCTTGGTGTGCAAATTAGAGATAAAGCTGGAAACCAGTGTGTGGAGAGGACTGGACCCATTTATGACACTGAAAAATAAAAAGTGAAATTTAACAAAACACCAATAATATGAAAGAAAAAATAGCCGGACACTGAGGCTGGGATTTCCAAAGCCCCCAGGGAAGTTAAAGGTCTGTGGCCATCAGAAAACTAGTTCACGTCAGGCCCCTTTGAAATTTCCAACCTAAACTGGAAGTGTGAGATTAGAAGTTAGAGAAGTGACAATCTCCCTGGGGCTCAGTTCCCACCTGATGCACTGCGGTACAAATCATTCTTTTCTCCCACCCATTTCTCCTGTAAGCTCTTTGGGGCAGGGTCTGTCTCTCACAGGTGTGGGTGCAGTGCCCATTACCCTCTAATGGCCTTCTACAAAAGAAAATTAATAATATTTTGGTGAATTGTCATCAACTCTTAGGAAGAGGGTTTTTGCCCATAAATGAAAAAAAAAATTAAAATAAATGAAGGAAAGGCACCCGAGGCAGATATTGTGAGCCTGCTGCCTGCCCTTTTCCCTGCAGGACAGTCCACACTACCACAACATCCCGGCATTAAAAACAGCCCTGACTGAGGGAGGAGCGCCCCTCCTGATTTGCCTGCACCACCCCCTGCACTGCAGCTCCCCTTTGCACTGCCGGGCTCAGCCTGAATTTTCTCTGTTGTTTCTTTGCCGTTGTCCAGGAAACCAATTTCCAAAGAGTCACAAACCCAGAAGAGGGCGACTGAGCAAAGAGAACTTGGAATGGAAGAGAGGTGCACAGCTGTGGACATTGACTTTTAAAAGGGCTGTAACTTCTGATGGACAATGGGAAAGCTGCATTGACCTGCAGGCCCTGGGCACTGGATGGCTGCAGAGGGAGGAGGAGGGAGAGCAGGTGGCTGTAGTGTTTAGTAACTGAGAACTGTATCAGCTCAACACACCTACATTTAAAGAGCCCATGGGAATTAATTGTAAAGCATTATCTTGTGGCTAAGACAAAGGAGTGGGACACAGGAGATCTGGGTTGAAGTACAGGTTCTGTGGAAGATTCCCTATTTGACCTTGAGTAACTCACTATATTGCTTTGTGCCTCAGTTTCCCCATCTGTTAAACAGGGATCATTAAATCCTTTGTGTCTCTCATCCATTAAATGTGTATCCATTTCAGACAGTGACAGTCTCTTACAATGTGTCTGCGCAACACCCAGAAGAAAGGGGCCCAAATCTGAGTTCCAGTCTGTTGGTCCTACCAAAATACCAATGATAAGAATCAGAGGCGACCCAGGGTGGGGGCAGGAGGTGTCACATGAGTGCAGATTTCTGCCAGGGTTTGCTGGCCAGGCCCCCTCCCTATTCAGTGACTGCTGGAGCAGGCTGGAAGCTGCGGCCGCGGGGAGACGGAGAAGCGAACACTTTGCTGTGGGAGTTGCAGGGAGGTGCAGCTGAGAGTAAAGTGTGTGCGTGCCTTTGAACCGTGCCCTCTGCCCACCAACAGCAGGTCCCAGCCGCCTCTGATGAGAACAGTGAGAATACAAGTAAAAAGAGTAATTTGCAGCTCAGCCCTGGTGTTCGTGGCAATGACACATGGAACTCAGCTGGTGCCAGCCAACAGTAACCTGGGAGCTGCTACCCAGCACAGTGATAAGGGCCCCTCTGCGCATTCATTAGAACACCTGCATTTTAATTAACCCCAAAGGCGATTCCACGTCCTGGTATGTTATGACTGAGCTGGGATAATCTGTCTACAGAGACTAATTATAACTTCTGCCTTCTGCCACTTCAGTCCGGCTCCCAAATAAGACGCCCACCACAGGAACAGCAAGAAATGACAGGGATGAAAAGAATTGCAAAGGGCCTTACTGACACTGCTCTGCTATGGCAGCAGGAAACGGATCCATGAGCTCAGTGCTGACAAACCCCTAACACGACCCTGCTTCCCTGGTTCTGTCACACCCTCTGTGTGTGGGATCTATGGACTGGTTTAGGTTACAGGCTATGCCAGCGATGTAGCTAACCACTGCTAAGCCTTTAGCATCGAGGCACAGCAGAGGTGCAAGATGAGCCTTACCTGGCCAGTGAAGGAGCAGCTTTGTTAAGTTAAATGGACCTTAATTCTCTAAAGATCCTTTCCCCCCCACGAACACTGGTTGTGCAAAGGGCTGGGTAAGAGAACATTCCCGGGACACAGAAAGACGCTGAGTGATGTTCATCCCAGTGGAAAGAGAAGGGATGGTGTTGGGGGTAATGCTCAGACTGGAATCCAGAACATCTGGGTCAGATTCCCGGCTCTTCCACACACTCATTTTGTGACCTCAGACAATTCAATCAGTCTGAGATTTTCAAGAAAGCCAATAGGAGTTAGGAGCCCAAAGCCCACTGCACTAGAATGAGTTTTGGGCGTCTGGTTCCTTTGAAAATCTCACCCTCAAATGCTCTGTGCCTCAGTTCCCCCTTGTAAAATGGGGCTGGTAACCCTTCCTCTGTTTGTGAACTCTCAAAGGCAGGAACTGTCTCACGCTGTGTCTGAGCAGTACCCAGGACATTGGGGCCATGATCTTCCTGGAGTTGCTATGGTCCACAATATTGCCAGTCTGTACTGCATTGCAAAAAGTGATCCCAAGTGGTGGATGGGACGTACGCTGTCCATCTGCACAGCGCTGACTTTCACCCTCACAGATAATCACACAACTGCAGGACTACATCCATGTGCACAAAGAGACAGAAGAGTCAAGGGTACAAATGCTAATACAAACCAAGGAGAAAGCTCTGTTGGCGACAGAGACCACTAACTGAACACCTGGCCCAGTTCACTCCTATGTCACACTCCTGGGTGGAATTCACTGGCTTGTGTTACCCGGCAGGAGAGACTAGATAATAAGTAACATCCCATGTCCCCTCATCAGTTATGGGTTAGCATGTGACAATACGTTGTGGACATCCCTGGCTAGCTTCGGAGACGATGAGGTCTGCAGGCTGGATAAGAAAAGTGCACACCGGGCACCACTACTGTGTGATGTGCTGTTTTGGTTGAGAAATCTGGACACTTCTACACAGGAGTCATGGCCAGGAGAAAGAGGAAAAATTCCATTCAGCTGGATCATCCTCTCCCAATGCAGCCAGTGTAAGACATCCGGTCTGGTAAAGATTTTCTCTCTGTCCCTCGCTCTCTTCCTGTCTTGAAATCTGTCAGTCTCCGCCTCACTCGAGGATGATGTCACCCAAATATTTTTTTTAGAGAAAAATCCATCCATCCATCTGTCCATGCGTCTCTGTGCAGTACCTGTCTGCCTGTCTCTCGTGTGGCTGTGTATCATTTATCTCCCTCTCTCCGTTAATCTCTGTGTGGCTATGTACACACCACAGCTGCGGTCGGTATAAGTTACGTTGTTCAGGGGGCTGAATAAACCAGAGTAAGTTACAAGGGCCTAAGCGCTGGTGTGGAGAACTCTGTGTTGGTGGAAGAGCTTCCCACACTGACATAGCTACCGCTGCTCGCAGGGGCTGGAGTAATTAAGTTGATGATAGAGTTCTCTCTTCTTGTGTCTGGATTAGCAGTTGCAGAACGATGCTGCTGTAAGCTCTGTAGTGTAGACAGGACGTGATAACTCCAACACGGCAGCTTCTCCCTTTCAACAGCACCTCTCATGCATGGGGAAAACTCCCTGACAAAATGCAAATAGACTTCATTTTTGTGTGTCAAATCCAACCTTAAAAATCCTCTCTGTCATGATATTTACAGAACGGACCCTGCTGATCATGGCTGAGCATATGACAAGCTGTCGCTATTCCTCTTCTTTTTTCCCTTTCTCTCTCTCTCTAACCCCCATAAAAAACCCCAAACAATTAATATCATTAACAAAACTGGGACAATTCTTCACTAGATTTATTTGTTCGTATGTTGCACCCTTACCCTCTCCTTTAACACAAACACAGAGCAGCACCTACACTGATAAAAATGAATCCCTGCCAAACAAACTACTCACTGCACACACAATAATCCCTCTGCAGAGAGGATGAGAGAAAGAACAAACCACCTATGACAAACGTTGGTCACATCACCTAACCCACCAATGGAAGGCTCTAATATGCTGTTGTGATAAAGATGGGGTAAGAGCCTGTATAGAATAGAGTTGAAGAAATTAGAGCAGGAGAGGAGAGAAGAGATGAAACTGGAATAGAGTAGAATGGAGTAGGACATCCCCTTTGTCTGTTCGTCTTTGGATAGTAAAATTTTCAAGGCAGACATTTTCTCTTTCTGAGTTCTGCACTGCACACTGAGGACCTAATCCCAAGAGGCATGAGAATGATATAAATATAAACTACTACGAATGAAAGGCAATAATGGGGTGACATGCAGTAAAGCGGCGGCAGTAGAAGGAAGGGTGAGCATTGCACCAATACGATGATATCTATTTTTGTTTCTGTAACTCATGGAAGTTATTTCTCTCCCCTACCCCAGGAATGAGCCCATTGTGGGGTTGGTCAACCACACTGTGGTGAGTCATTTCAACCTCTTATGAATCCCCAACACTGATGGCCTTCAGACCATCCTCTTCGTCATCTTCTTAGCTTTCTACCTCTGCACCCTGCTGGGTAACCTGCTCATCTTATTAGCCATCCTCGGTGACTCCCACCTGGACCCTCCCATGTATTTCTTCCTAGTATGATCTATAAGAACTGAATAGATAGAAGATGGTTGAATGGAAAAGAAGAAAGGACAATTAAATTGAGTAGCATCAAATAGAATCAATGAAATATTAGAGTCCTGATTCTCCACTCACTTTCACCAAACTTATCATGGTTAGAAAGATTTACCCTTGTAGATTAAGTTATAGTGTGCTAACGAATAAACAAATCATAATTTATTGAGATTGCTAATCTGGTTGCATTATCTCTGTGCCTCCAGGAATGACCCCGTCTCGCATGGAAATGGAGAATGGCACTCCTTTTCATTGGCTTCTTAGCTTTCTATCTTTGCACCCTACTGGGCAACTTGCTCATTATTTCAGCCATCCTCGCTGACTCCCTCCTTCACACCCCCATGTACCTCTTCCTCTGCAATCTCTCCGTGGTGGACCTTGGATTAGCTTCCATCAGCATCGCTAAATTGCTGGTCGATCTCTGGGCCAAAGGTAGAACCATCTCGCTGGGTGGGTGCATGTCTCAGGTCTTCTTCTACCAGTTCCTAGGCAGCACCGAGGGCCTGCTCTGCACCGTCATGGCCTTTGACAGGTACGTGGCCATCTGCCACCCCCTGCGCTACCTGATCATCATGAACTGGAGGGTGTGCACCATCCTGGCTGCCGGCACCTGGGTCACCAGCTCCCTTCATGCCACCATTCTCACCAGACTGACCTTCACGCTGCCCTACTGTGGGCCCAATATGGTGGATTATTTCTTCTGTGACATCTTCCCCATGGCCAAGCTGGCCTGCACAGACATGTACGTCATCGAGACTGTGAGATTCTCCAATAATGGCCTGGTGCCCATGACCTGCTTTCTCCTCATCCTCGTATCCTACGTCTGCATCGTCTACTCCATCCTGAAGATGACCTCAGCCGAAAGGCTACGGAAATCAGCCTCCACTTGCACCTCACATCTGATGGTGGTGACACTGTTCTTTGGGCCCTGCGCCCTGGTCTATATGCAGCCATGGCTGAGCAAAGTGGTGGCGAACGCTCTGCAGATCTCTGCCGATGTGGTAACGCCCATGCTGAACCCAGTCATCTACACGCTGAGGAACAAGGAGGTGAAAGGGGCTGTGAGGAAACTGAGAGGGGTTCAAACGACTGCACGTTGATGTGCTGCATCTCCAGAAGTAGCATGTGGGTGAGCATTGAAATATGTCTACAAATTCATCCGCATGGCTCTTATGTGGCTTTCTCCCTTTGCGTAGAGCCCTACCTGTATATCTGGAGCTCTACAAATCATAGAAGTGCTCCTAAAAGCATCTAGCTGTCTTGGACATGCTTTCAGGCTCATATGTTCAAAGCTACCTAAAGATAGGCACACTCAGTCTGCATTAACATTAATAGGAATTGGAGAACCAGATCTTCTAGCTGACTTTGAAAATCTCAGCCTCATTGCACAAATCTACAGAAGCCAGGGCAGCAACTTCTGCAAACTCAAAAAAAGGAAAAAAATAATTCCCTTCATCAGCTGGCACGGACTCAATGTCAGCAGCACCTGACTTACTTAGAAGTCCTAGTGCATCCCACTAGGCATCTCATCCTCTTTGTAAATGTAGACCTTAGGCCACATTTTAAAAGACATTTAGGCACCAGTGGGATCTTTCAAAAACACCTAGCTCCCAGGGAGAACTGGGCTTCTTAATGGCTTTTGAAAGTGGGCTTATTCTGCTAAGTCACTTTGGTGGTTTTGTAAATGTTACCCTCTACTCAGACAGAGAGATAGAAAGAGAAATAAAAAGAAGAAAACATGCTAATCGGAGATTTAATGGATGTGAGAACTCTACACTCCCCACAGGAAGTGTATTTTGCACTTGTTGTACATATGTATTGTGTCTTCTGCATCCGTTGCATTTGAATTTTGAGCAACATTCAATGTGTATAAAACCTAAACCTAGCACTAAAATGAGGGTTTTTTTGTTTTTCATCCTCAGCTGTTTTATTGGAACTTGTCTCTAACTTGCCTGTGATACTTTTTGGTGTACAAATTAAAAATAAAGCTGGAAACCAGTGTGTGGAGAGGACTGGACCCTTTTTTGAGACTGGCAAATACAAAGTGAAATTGAACAAAACAATAAAAACATGAAAGGAAAAAGAGTTGTACTTTGAGGCTGGGGTTTCCAAAGGACCCAAGGAAGTTAAAAGTCCATGGGAATTAGACACCTAGCTCCCTTTAGACCTCTTTGAAATTCCCAGCGTAAAGTGGAGGTGTGATATTATGTTCATTCGTTTTTGCAGAGGGTGAGTTTAACGGTTATATACCACTTAAGTCCTAAAATATTTATTATATTTGCACACTTAGCCTGAAAAACTGATCACCACAAGACATTTTTGAGATCAACAGTTTAGTAGATTTCAGAAAAGAATCAGACATTTATATGAATCATGAACATTGTGAGTTGTATAAAACCCCCTCATCGTCGTCAAGGACTAGTTGTACGTTTTCCTTTGAAGCTTTTCTTTGATGGAAAATTGGGTTTTCAAGGGACCTGCACGGGGTAAACATCACCCTCTAGATGGGAAAGGGAGCTTCTGCAACTGAAAACCTGCTTACAACAACACACAATCAGTTGGGTACCAAAGAAAGTAATTCTACTGGGCCAGAAATGTATAGACATCTCACTGCATATAGCGATGGCCACTTTGACATCACTTGGTGTCTGAACCACTGACTCCAGCGGAGCTACGGCTGGTTCACTCCAGTTGGGGAATCTGGTCCATGGACTCCAGTGCAGGTAGAGCAGATTCACAGCAGTCAGGGATCTGTCCTATTTAACGCCGTGTGGATCTCTAACATTGCCCAGAGCTCTGGCTCCATGGTGGCAAGTTCTGTGCAGGGTCAGTCCTTGCCCTAAGGAGCTGATGCTCTAAATCGCCAAAGGAGGCATCATTATCCCCATTTTACAGATGGGAAACTAAGTCACACACACATCAAATGACGCAGGGAGTCTACGGCGGAGCTGGGAACTGAGACAGGCTGTCTAGAGTCCCACTCCAGCACCCTCACCACAGATCCAGCCTCCTGTGTGAAATATTGAGCATGGTCTTCTGTAGCACTGAAGGGCCTGTCCAGGATCCCTGTCAAGGTTCATGGCCCCATTGTGCTGAGTGTGGCACTAGACAGACAGACAGAGTGTGCTCCAAAGATGGGACGTGCTGATGGGAGACAAGACGTGTGCGTGTGGCATAGCAGGGGACGGGGTGGGGGTTTACAAAAATAAGACCATGGGGTGACACACGTAATTTTCTTTGTATGAGCTGAAGAGCGTGGACAGTTCCAAGGGGTGGGCTAAGGGCATGGACGAACCAATGGGCTGATGCAGTTTGGCCGTTGCTATGTCCCTAAAGAATGTCAAACATGCTGGATTCTTCCCTGGGATCCCTTCTTATAGGAGCCTGAAATTCTGCTTTTCCTTTTCCTTTTTGCATTAGAACATAAGAACCACAGTCACGGCCCAGGACCCCATTGTGCCAGGGGCTGTACAAATACAGAACAAAGACACAGCTCCTGCCCCATGATGCTAATCCCATGCCCCTCCCCTCCCAGCGGTCAGAATGGCTTTTCTATGGCCCCTGGGACTGCAGGCCCACCTCCAACCAGGCCTGAATGGATTTAGCCTTGCTGCCCTGGGTTTTGTGCAGTCAGAAAATAATCCTCATGGAGAAATGAATGCCAAGTGACTTGCCCAAGGTCATACAGTAAGTCTGTGGCAGAGATGGAAAAAGAACCCAGGAGTCCTGACCCGCCCCACCCCACCGTGCTCTTATCACATGAAAGAGAAATGCAATGCAAGAATCATGCCAAGCTGTGCTTCTCTAGCCATAAGAGTACTGGAACAAACGCCCCCAGAAGGAGGGCTCGAACCCAGGAGTTCAAGCGTTAGACCCCTACGCTCCTCCCAGAGCCACGGATAGAACTAGGAGTCCTGAGAACCATCTCCCAGTCAGCCAGTTCTCAGGCAGCTCCTGCTGAAGGCAGCATAAATCATAGCTCAGCCCTGGGAAGTTTCCTGCCCCCCCCCCGGTCTCATCAGGGTGTCTTTCATCTTCTTGTTCCTCAGTGTCTATCTGAGGGGGTTGAGGGGTGGGAGTCTGTTTCTATGACTCATTTGTTTACATTTCTCCTTTAGCTCTGACATAGCTTTTCTCTCTGCAGCGTCTTATAACCTTGCACATTATTTCTGCCATTCCTCCTCTTCACTACCCCCCACCCAGACCCTTGTGTATTTCTCTCCCTCAAGGTCACTCACAGCTGCACCAATATTAAGCTGTTGACTTTTGCTGGATTTTTAAGCACATAATGATAATGCCTCCAGGGGACATTATTAGAAGCTTAGTTTGGGGCCTTGCTTGAATGGAGCACTCCTGCAGATTGCACCTGGTGCTGGCAAAGACCAGTACACGGAAGTGCCTTGCTTCGTTTAATGCACCAATTCTGACCGAACACTGCTCTGGCTGGTATCTCAGGCCCGGCCTCTCCCCACATGCAGCCCCCCCGCCAGTCAGTCTGAGCCCACTGCTCTGCTAGAGGATGCTGCTTTGCAGAGAGTGGAGCAGGTGACCCACTCAGATGTGGTTGGAGTCAGTGCTAATCCCAATGTCCCAGAAAAGTCCTGGGTGGCACTGTGCTGGAGGGTGGCGGGCTCACTAGATAGCCCTGTTCTCTCTGGGTATGTCTACACAGGGATCAAAAACCTGCAGCTGACCTGTGCCAGCCGGGGCTGTGTGGCAAGTGTTTTATCCCTGTGTAGACGTACTCTCTGAGTCAGGGTGCAGGGCGTCAATGCAGTGCTTGGGTGATTAGTCATGGCCATTGGTGAGGTCACAGCACATTTTGATCAAAACAGAGGTTATAACCTTCATTTCCTGGCTATAACCTTTCCTGGTTATAACCTTCATTTCACTCAAAAACCTTACAACTTTCTGGTGTGACAAGATTGAACCGTGATGCTTCGACAATACAGAAAATTTTAACCAAATATCTATCTTTTGGGGTCAGGTGTTTCATTGAACCAACACTGTTTAATGAGCAGTTCTGTTTTAGAAAAAATGGCATTAGCCTACCAAAAACATGCCCCTCCCCCCAAAAAAAAACCCAACAAAAGAGATCCACACACACAAAACACCAGAAAATTCCTGACCAGCTTAAATTTAAAGATTTTTTTCCTGGCATCTGGCTGAGCTAAGTGGAGGGTTAGGGGAAGTGTGAGGATTCTTGGAAAGATACCAGTTCTACTTGAGTGCATGCATCGCTCTGGGTTCCTCCATGGCCCCTCATTTACACCAGCGCATCTAACCTCACTCCTGTGAGGGATGGAAGGTTTTCATCCCCATTTCACAGGCTGAGCATCAGAGAGGTTGTCAGATGCTCCTTTGACATGCCCAGCATAGGTAACTCACCCCAAGTCACCCAGACAGTCTGTGGCAAATCTTGAACCCAAGTCTCCCGAGTTGCAATCTGCCCACAACAGCAAGTTGTGTTGCTCCTACAAATGGCAGGAACTCTGCTACACGTCGCTGAGCGCTGCATCCTGGCAGCTTGTCTGTTCACACGCCATGTGCACACACCAGGGCATCTCTCCTTCACAGAGAGCTCCTGGAACGCAGCCCAACACTGCGACCGCACGAGCAGCCTTTGCAGGAGGAAAGGTCTCTGCATCTTTCTGAAGAACCCTGGCCCAGATCCTTCACTGGTGAAAATGACCCCAAGGGCTGCAGCCCTTTTCTCTGATGCCATGGCTCTTGGCTGCTTGCAATCTGGGCTGCGTTCAGCCTGCAGACCTAGAGGTGAAAGGTTTCCTAGGACAGCCTCAAGTCAAGTGGGTGGCACAGAATGGGAAGGAGGCGAACATCCCGCAGTGCTGAAGGAACGGGTCCAAGACTATTTAGAAGGATTGGACATACACAAGTCCATGGGGCCGGATGCAATGCACCCGAGGGTGCTGAGGGAGTTGGCTGAGGTGATTTCAGAGCCGTTGGCTATTATCTTTGAAAGCTCATGGCAACAGGGGGAGGTCCCTGAGGACTGGAAAAAAGCAAATATAATGCCCATCTTCAAAAAAGGGAGGAAAGAGGATCCAGGGAACTACAGACCAGTCAGCCTCACCTCAATCCCTGGAAAAATCATGGAGCAGGTCCTCAAGGAATCCATTTTAAGGCACTTGGAAGAGAGGAAGGTGATCAGGAACAGTCAACACGGATTCACCAAGGGAAAGTCATGCCTGACCAACCTGATTGCTTTCTATGACGAGGTGACTGGCTCTGTGGATGTAGGGAAGGCGGTGGATGTGATATACCTTGACTTTAGCAAAGCTTTTGATACTGTCTCGCACAGTATTCTTATCAGCAAGTTAAAGAAGTATGGGTTGGATGAATGGACTATAAAATGGATAGAGAACTGGCTAGAGCATAGGGCTCAACGTGTAGTGATCAATGGCTCCATGTCTAGCTGGCAACCGGTCACAAGCGGAGTGCCCCAGGGGTCGGTCCTGGGGCCGGTTTTGTTCAACATCTTTATTAATGATCTGGAGGATGGGGTAGATTGCACCCTCAGCAAGTTTGCGGACAACACTAAGCTGGGGGGAGTGGTAGATACCCTGGAGGGTAGGGATAGGATACAGAGTGACCTAAACAAACTGGAGGATTGGGCCAAAAGAAATCTCATGAGGTTCAACAAGGACAAGTGCAGAGTCCTCCACTTAGGAAGGAAGAATCCCATGCACAGCTATAGACTGGGGACCGACGAGCTGGGCAGCAGCTCTGCAGAAAAGGACCTGGGGGTAACGGTGGATAAAAAGCTGGATATGAGTCAGCAGTGTGCCCTGGTTGTCAAGAAGGCTAATAGCATATTGGGCTGCATTACAAGGGGCATTGCCAGCAGGTCACAGGATGTGATTATTCCCCTCTATTCGGCGTTGGTGAGACCGCATTTAGAATATTGTGTCCAGTTTTGGGCCCCCCACTACAAAAAGGATGTGGACAGGTTGGAGAGAGTCCAGTGGAGGGCAACCAAAATGATTAGGGGCTGGAGCACAGGACTTATGAGGAGAGGCTGAGGGAACTGGGCTTGTTTAGTCTGCAAAAGAGAAGAGTGAGGGGGGATTTGATAGCAGCTTTTAACTACCTGAAAGGGGGTTCCAGGGAGGATGGGGCTAGGCTGTTCTCGGTGGTGGCAGATGACAGAACAAGGAGCAACGGTCTCAAGTTGCAGGGGGGGAGGTCTAGGTTGGACATTAGGAAAAGGTTTTTTACTAGGAGGGTGGTGAAGCATTGGAATGGGTTACCTAGGGAGGTGGTGGAATCTCCATCCTTACAGGTTTTTAAGCTGAGGCTTGACAAAGCCCTGGTTGGGATCCCCTTCCAGGAAAGAATAGCCTGGGGGACCCTCCGTCTAGCGATGGGCTGCTGACTGCCGGCTCACCCCCTCTCTGGGCTTCCCAGCCCAACCTCCCTCCTTCCAGGGAATCACTGCTTCACTCCATAGCCCCAAACACCCCCTTCTCTCAGGGAGCAGTGGCTGGCAACTTCCTGGCTTTATACCAGCCCCACCTGTTCCTTCCCAGCTGGGCTCCATCAACCCTTCCAAAGCACCTGGTTGGGATGAGGCTGAGGTTAGTCCTGCTTTGAGCAGGGGGTTGGACTAGATGACCTCCTGAGGTCCCTTCCAACTCTATGATTCTATGATTCTATGATAAGTGCCCCAGGTCTAGGCCAGCCTGGCACATCTCGTTTATACTTATTGCGTCTATTATGGTAGCGCCTGGAGGCCCAACTGAGACCGGCGCCCTGTTCTGCCAGGGGCTGCACAGACAAACAGTACCAGCGAGAGCAGGACCCCACCTGGCCGGGTGCCACCCAGACACACAGAGCCACAGAGATCAGGTCCTTGTCATTCCCTTTGTAAACCCAGCGCACAGAAAGCACACAAGCTGGGCTGGAGTCAGGAAACCCTGGGGGGCCTGTGCTAGGCAAGGGTCCTAGAGGAGCAGAACAGCCCCTTTTGGCTTTGCTAGAGCCAGACTAGAGGAGCAGAACAGCCCCTAAACAGATAGATAGATAATGACCGAAGAATCCTGGAGCTGGATGACTGGATTCATCACCTCTTCGGGAAAAATCCACAGCGGCCAGTACAGTAAGTGTGCTATTTCAACTAAATATATGTATGGGGAATAACATACAAGGGAAATTTAAAGAACACGAATCAGAATTGCTGTCAGCACTCGTTAAGGATTTCACTATTAAGTTACTCAAACAACTAGAGACAGAAGAAACAAAAATTCCTGCTTTCGAAAATGTCAACTTTTCATCAGAAACCCCAAACCCTTTTTTTTCTCCTTTAGGCAACTGAAAACTTTCAGCTGAAAAGTATAAATTTAAGATGAAAACCAAACAAGATTGCTTGCTGAGTGTTCAGTTTTCCAGCATAAAAGATTTTCAATGAAAACAGACACATGGTGAGAAAAACGTTGTTTTGCTGTAAACCCAAATTTTCCATCCAAGAAAGCAACCAACAAACCAACCAACCAACCATAATTTAACTGAAAATTTCCAACCAGACTTAAACTTCAAACAAGGGTGGGGAAACTTTAATGTTGTCTAATAACACCATAACTGGAAACCCATTGATTCGGTTGCAGCTGTTTGATTTCTGTTTCAAAGGAAAGTAAAACTGAGTAATGGCAAAGCTGATACTCACAGAATATGTGTTGTAGGGACTAGGAGCTTTGAACCCAGTTTCAGAGTTGCACCCAGCAGCCAGATCTGTCTATCCTGACATGGAGCTTAGATGGACAGGGAGGAGGTCACTGGGACTAGAAATCTCTTTGTCTAGCACCGTTTCCAGGCTCCATCTCTGCTGACAGCTGAGCACACAAATATTGTAATGAGGTGCAGAAAATATACACACTGTAAGACACAGCCCATCCCCCAAAGAGCTCACAGTCCTAGTAGACCAGGCAGAGAAAGGGAGGGAGGGAAAGAGAGTCCCAGGAAGGGGAAGTGACTGGCTGAAGGTCATACAATAGGTCAATGGCAGAGCCAAGAACAGAACCCAGGTGTCCTGATTGCCACTGACCCGCACAGCACAGACACAAAGTCACAAAGAGAAACGATACAGCACAGCAGTAACTGAGCCGTGCCACTAACCCATCGTCACACAGCTTTGTAAGCGTGGCTGGCACTGGGGGCCATAAATCAATGTGTGAATTAGCAGCAGGCTGTCTATGTGGAATCATCACAGCCGAGTGGCCGTGTCGGACGCTGGGTGAATCTATGTCGTATTTCCCTGGCAATGGGACTGAGGCTGTGCTGGTGTTTTACAGTTTCAGTTCCAGGCCCAAGCTGCGACCCTGCGGTTGGTCACAATAGAGGAACTTTCTTTGCTAGGACTGTTGGATTCGGCATGTACCTTGTTCCATCTTCTTAATGCATTTTATCAAGCCAGGCCCTGGCTCCAATCTTCACAGGTGTGATCTGACCCAGCTTCCAAGACGTGTGCGGATTGACATCAGTGGGATAATGCACCGGACTAGTCATCCCATGCCCCGCAGAGAGGAGTCCTCACTGCCCCTGCTCAGTGGATGTGATCAGGGCTGTGCTCGGAGAGTCACATCGTCAGTTACTATGGAGAGAGGAATCAGGGTCATTCCCTCAGTCATTCTAATCCTCACCGTTGCCCTTCTCCTTCCCTCCGCAGGCAGGACACAATGTGCTGAGGAAGAAAATGTCCAACCAAACCACTGCGACCGAGTTCCTTCTCTTGGGAGCTGCAGATTTTGCACTTTGTGGTGTTTCTAGTGGTTTACCTGACAGCCCTGGTGGGGAATCTTCTCATTATCACAGCCATAGCCCTCGACCGCCACCTTCACACCCCCATGTACTTCTTCCTGATGAACCTGTCCATCATAGACATTGGCTCCATCTCTGTTGCCGTCCCCAAATCCATAGCCAATTCCCTTATGAACACCAGGTCCATTTCTTATGCTGGATGCATTGCCCAAGTCTTTTTCCTCCCCTTCTTGATGGGAAAAGATTTTTTCCTTCTCACTGTCATGGCGTACGATCGCTAGGTCGCCATCTGCCAGCCACTGCACTATGAAAGAGTGATGAACAGGGGAGTTTGTGTCCAAATGGCAGCCAGGGTCTGGGCCAGCGGTGTTCTCAATTCTGCCCTGCACACTGGGAACATGTTGGCAATCTCCTTCTGCAGAGGCAACGCGGTGGATCAGTTCTTCTGTGAAATTCCCCAGCTTCTCAAGCTCACCTGCTCTGATTCCTATGTCATTGAAGCTGGTCTCATTGTCTGTAGTGTGGGCTTATTGCTAATCTGTTTTTTCTTTATAATTGTGTTGTATGTTCAGATCATCAGCACAGTGCTGAGAATCGCCTCTGAGCAGGGCTGGCACAAAGCCTTCTCCACCTGCCTCCCTCACCTCACTGTTGTCTCACTCTTTACTTCCACTGGCGGCTTTGCCTACCTGAAACACATCTCCAGCTCAACGTCAGGGCTGGATCTCGTGGTGGATGTGGTGCCTCCCGTAATGAATCCCATCATCTATAGCATGAGAAACAAGGAGATCAAAGCTTCCCTGAGGAAACTGACAGGGTGGTGGTTATTGACTAAAAATTAAAGGTCCATCTTTTTTTCCTTTGTCTGTGATTTCATTCTTTGTCTGTATAGAAATGTAATCAATTGGTGACATTAGTGTCTCTGTAAGAACATGCTTTGCAATCTCTTTACATGCAAAGGGGTATTTACAGTGGCAAAAATGCACACTGTAGGAGAGTAAAGAGTTAAAAGCTGGACAAATGATCAGGCCTAAGTTACAGGGAATGGGGTCAAGGCATGGGGAAATGTTGTTTCTGTTAATTGGTATGAATTCAAGTTAAAGTCTGTTATCTCTCTTCTTTTCCTCCCTTCCTGACCATCTGTGCAGTGGATGCGGCTAACTATCACCATTCCTAAATAAGGACAGGGTGGGAAGAAAGCATTATTTTCCTCCCCCTGCATGCCTTTACTTCAAAGAATGTTAATGTAAAATTAATAGGTTTTAAGGTGATGTGCCTGCCCTCTGTATGGTAATCCTGTAAACAACAAACAGGGGTGGGTATAATTGTATTCATTATGTAGTTGTTACTATTCATTTTATAGGTGTCACTGTAACCAAATAAGGGTCAATGGGGAGTTGCTGGAAATGTATACATTTACATACTGTTATGGATAAAAGAATTGTAAAGTAACCCCCCCCCCCATTGCTCACTTGTGGCGGCGAGCTGGAACGAGCAGGCAAGAAAGGGTTCCGTCTCCCCAGTCCACCCCCGGGAAGACCAGTTTGGTTATTTCTAACACACACAAACTCAGGTCAATGGAGTTACTGTAGATTTACACTAGTGGAAATAAGATCGGAATCCGTTTATCTATCTATGTGTCTCTCTCAGGTCTCTATACTGCCACCCATCCCTGGGCTAGCTGAGTACCTTCCACATAAAAGCAGCAGCCAGATCAAAGTCTAATGAACTTTATAAGGTCATTGGGTCTTCTCCTTTTGGGCGTATAAACTCTGTTTGTGTTATGCTGGCTGTTGGTTTATTGTTTGCTTGTGTAACTCCAAGGGATATGACAGTATGAAATCCTAAGCTCTGTGTTGTGGACATATTGCCAAGCTAATGGCACATTTCTGCTGTCTCTCAGGGGCCGAGTGTTATGCTGGATTCCAGACAGCTGCCCTGACTGGTATAGGTGTTTGACACCTGGCTGAAGGACCACCACTGACAGCCGTCAAGAATAGATTTTTGGGGGTCATTGTTTTTTATGGTCTTTGAATGAATTCTCCGCCCTGCCCCTGGAAAACAGGCAGCTAGAGAATGGAACATCGCAGTTTAAACCCATGGCACAGAGACAGGGGCCTGGTGAACAGCACGGTTTTGCTTTCTGCAGTGAGAGACAGAACACGGACACAAACAGGACAGACAGAAAGAAGTAAGAGGGAAGGAGTGACTCTACTGAGCCGGAAACTCTGATTAACATGGGACTCATGGCAGAGGTAAGATCAGACCACCGGAGGAGTCTGCATCTGCCCTCAGCTGAGGGCATCTTCAGGACGGTGGAAATGATGCGGCTGTAGGACAAGAGGATGAGCAAAAATGGAACCAGCAAAAGGAACACCGTAAGGATAGTAAGAGCAACTTCATTCTGGCGGGTGTCTGTGGAGGCCAGTCTCATCACAGGGAGAATGTCGCAGAAGAAATTACTGATTCTATTAGACCTACAGCAAGGCCATGTAAATATGGAAAGGATGTGTCCAAATGCCACCAGGATACCAATTGTCCAGGAACCAGCTGTCATCTGAGCGCAGAAGGTTTGGTTTATAATGAGGGTGTATTGCAGGCGATGGTATATGGCCACGTATCGGTCATATGCCATGACAGAGAGGAGGCAGCACTCCGTGATGCCAAAGAGAGCAAATAAACACATCTGAGCACCGCAGCCCGCAAAGGAGTTGGTCTAGGTCTCCAACAGCAGGTTCACCAGCATCTTGGGTTGGGTGACTGAGGTGTAGCAGATCTGCCAGGAAGGATACATTCCTGGGGAAGCAATACATGAGGGTGTGAAGGGCAGAGTCAGCGATCGTGACGCTAACAATCAGAGTGTTCCCCACCAGGGCCATTACATAGAAGGTGAACACCAGCAGAAAGAGCAGGATTTGCAATGACTGGAAATCAAAGGATCCCAGTAACTCTGTCTCAGTCACACAGGTCTGGTGGCCCTTCTCCATATCTTTAACACACTTCAGCAGGAACCTGGGAGGTTGAAAACAAAGGGAAGCACCTTTTGTTATAATAGATGTAGAGATGGGCCTAAAAAATTGTTGAAACTCTTCTCTTTTGCAAAATGCTGTTTTGTTGATATTGAAATAACCGGCAGAAATGTGCCGGTTTTGGGCAAAATGTTCCACACAAAAATATTCAAAAGCTAATGTTTTGTGTATCTACTTTCCCATTTAATTTTGTTCCAGATTTCTTGTTTTGTTTTGATTGTTTGACAGAAGCTAGGGTGGATGGATCACTTGATGATGACCTGTTTTGTTCATTCCCTCTGAAGCACCTGACATTGGCCACTGTCAGAAGACAGGACACTGGGCTAGATGGACCATTGGTCTGACTCAGTGTGGCCGTACTTATGTGCTTATTATTTGTACGTTCTATTACGTTGTACAATATTAACATTTAACGTGTAATATATGATTATATGTATACATTATATATACTTTAATAGATTTTATCTTACATTATACTTAATATTTTATTATATTGCATTTAATATTGATTATTCTATTATAATTCTAAAGGGTCATTTCACTTCAACATGATCAAAACAAAACATTTCAATAACGTCCTTTTGAGGGTTGTGAATCAAATCTTTATTCAGAATTTCCATTTTTAAACGTATTTAGGTGCCTGGTGGGATTTTCAAAAACATCTAAGGTAACCTTAGAGCGTGCCTACCAGGTTTGTATGTATTTGTATACCCTATATTCACATTAAATAAAAGCAGAGTATGTGGATAGCTAGCTTGCTAGCTAACTAGACAGATAGATAGAAAAAGCCAATTATGGTGCCTTTTTGTTGTTTATGACTGTTGATGTCCAGATCAATGATTCCCTTATAAGTATTCATTATTTGGTGTTATTCATCAAAGAATGTATGTGAATCTTTCTTACTCCATAGCTCATTTACAAGAACTTCATGATAAACATTGTCTGTGAGCCTTGAGCTGTTTTGACTTGACACATTTTAGCATGCCCTGTTTCCCTTGCCTTTTTTGTTACAATGGATTATTACAATTGGTTTTCTTAAAAAACTAATTCAGCTGGTTCAAATTGTCATAACTTCTTGTCCAAACACTTAATGATTGTGAATTTAAAACTCATCTCCTTTGAATATTCTGATCTAAGGCACTGATCTAAAATATATATATATTAGAGGTTTTTAAGCTGAGGGTTGACAAAGCCCTGGCTGGGATTATATAGCTGAAGTTACTGAAGTATGGGTTGGATGAATGGACTATAAAGTTGCTAAACCGTCAGGGTCAATGGGTAGTGATCAATGGCTTGATGTCTAGTTGGCAACTGGTAACAAGTGGAGTGCCCTAGGGGCCAGTTTGTCTGTCTGGGGGCCAGTTTTACTCAACATCTTCATTAATGATCTGGAGGATGAAGTGGATTGTACCCTCAGCAAATTTGCAGATGACACTAAGCTGGGGGGAGTGGCAGATATGATGGAGGGCAGAGATAGGAAAAAGAGTGACCTAGACAAAAAGGAGGATTGGACCAAAAGAAATCAGATGATGTTCAACAAGGATAAGTGCAGAATCCTGCACTTAAGATGAAAGAATCCCATGCACAGCTACAGACCGAGGATCGACTGCTTAGGCATCAGTTCTGAAGAAAAGGACCTGGCAATTACAGTGGACAAAAAGCTGGATATGAGTCAGCAGTGTGCCCTTGTTGCCAAGAAGGCTAATGGCGTATTGGGCTGCATTACTAGGAGCGTTGCCAGCAGATGGAGGGAAGTGATTATTCCCCTCTATTCGGCATTAGGGAGGCCACATTTAGAGTATTGTGTCCAGTTTTGGGCCCCCCACTAAACAAAGGATGTGGACAAGTTGGAGAGAGTCCAGCGGAGGGCAACAAAAATGATTAGGGGGCTGGAACACAACACTTATGAGGAGAGGCTGAGGGAACTGGGCTTTTTTAGTTTGCAGAAGAGAAGAGTGAGGGGGGATTTGATAGCAACCTTCAACTACATGAAGGGAGATTTCAGGGAGGATGGAGCTAGGGTGTTCTCAGTGGTGGCAATGACAGAACTAGGTACAATGGTCTCAAATTGCCGTGGGGGACATCTAGGTTTGATATTAGGAAAAACGTTTTCACTAGAAGTAAAATGAAGCACTGGAATGGGTTACCTAGGGAGGTGGTGGAATCTCCATCCTTAAAGGCTTTTAAAGCCCGGATTGAGAAAGCCCTGGCTGGGATGATTTAGTCGGCGTGGTTTCTGCCCTGAGCAGAGGGTTGGACTAGATGACCTCCTTTGGTCCCTTCCAGCCATAATCTTCTATGGTTTTATGATTCTATGAAGAAAGAAAGAAAGAAAGAAAGAAAGAAAGTTGAAAATCAGATGCAGGAAATCTTAGCAACAGTGAATTCCTCCAAAGATCTGTCCCCGGTGGTAAAGGAAAACTCCTTAACCATGAAAAGTTAAACTCTTGCAATTACAGGAGAATCTCAGAGTTTCGACACAGGACTGTGTTAAGCAGAAACCACCAAAAATATAAAGGGAAAGTTTAAATAAACTATTTGACACAGTGAGGAAACTGTTTCTGTGCTTGTTTCATTTCCATTAAGCTGGTGAAAAGCAGCATTTCTCTTCTGCAAAGGGAAGTTTCAAAGCTGACTTGAGTCAATGTTTGGCTGTAAATTTTTGAAAGAAGAACCAGACTGTCTTGTTCAGAAATGCAAACTTTGCAGAGTTACGAGCAGCCGCCATTCGCCAGGTGGCTGGTAACTCTGCGGTTCTGCTTTAATCCCATTGGGCAAAGAGCTAAGAAAGTGCAGATGGTTTAGGCACTTCTGTCTCTTGTTCAGTTCAGATGAACAGGCAAAGAATAGGGATTTGAAACTGGGCCAGGTTCCCAGCAGGTGTGAATCAGCCATGGCTCCATTGCCCTCAATGAGCCAGTTCCCCAGGTGCTGTAAATCAATTTCAGATCCACTGAAATCAAAAGGCCACATCTCCACTTGGCACAAACCATCAATGAAATGATACCAAGTGACATCAGTTTCGGACACTGCACTGTGCTCTTAGTGTTTGCCTCTGGCTGCCTTTTAGTGAGCAGCGTCCTACACCCAGAGGAGCCAGAGCTGCGGGTTCCTCTGGTGGCTGCATCACACCAGCTGCTGATGCAACGCAGGAGAGAAACATCTCTGCTGTCTCAGAGCTGGTTGTGTGGCATGACTGAAGGGACAGGCTATTCCAGCCCATCTGAGTTTCTGGTGCTACTGGTCTTTGAGCTATTGTAGGTCACAGCTCTGGGCTAGTCTATAAATGTATATATTATTCTGCAAACCCTTTGGGACACCCCTTGAGCCCTACCCTGCCTTGTTTTTAGCCCAGAGTCCTTCCAGAGATGCTGCCATGGCGTGAGATCAAGGGGGATCATGTTCCCCTGCTGTGGGGTTAGGGTCAGCTGGGACAGGCTGTCAGGGCGGTTTGCTGCAGAGGTGAAATCAGAGCTGGGCTCGCAGCCCTGGAGATCGGATTCAGCTATTTAGTCCCAGAACAGGGACATCCTGGGTTGTGACGGTGTTTGAAGCCTGCACTAGAGCTGGGAGAGACATTCAGTGCCTGATCCCATCTAGTCCTGCACCATCTAGCCACACCTGTCCGAGGAGGGGAGCAGGGAGCGGCTGTCTGTGGAGTGGATCCTTGTCTGTCAGGAACTGCAGAGAGACCAAGCAACTCAGGAAATATGGTGGAGGGGCAGGGAAACGGTTGATGGATAATACAGGGACAGAGTCAGGCAATGACTGAAGAATCCTGACTTGTTAAATGCATCACAGGCTGGGAAATTTACACATAGACCAACACAATAAGTTTGGTGTTTTGATTATAGGTTTGGGTATTAATCTCCTGGGCAAATTTAATAATAGAGCTGTGAATTACAACGGAACTCTTCGAGACTTTTACTATCATTTAATCAAACATCTAGAGCTGCTCAGATTTCTTTCCCCAGTCAAAATTTTAAAAAAGGATCTTTTCATAGAAATTGTTACAACCAAAACTTTCATTTTTTGTGTATTGAAAACCAGGTGATTTCAGGTAAAAATTGCTGAAATCTGAAAAAAAAATTTGCTGATTTTAGGAAAAAAATGTTTTCAGTTTTCCAATATCTATATTGAGAGTCCTGTAGCACTTTAAGGTTTCTGCAGGCATAAGCTTTTGTGGCTGTAACCCACTTCGTCATATGTAAGGAATAGAAGTCAGATAGGAGGTATATATCTACATATCCAAGGGTAAGGACCAACAACTGGGAAGGTAGGTATAAGCAAAGTCCATTCAGTTAGAGTTGTTGAGGCCTATTCATAACCATTGATTAGGAGGTAAGAATGTGTGAACAGTGATAATTACTTATTGCAATAAGAGAACCATTCCAAGTCCCTATTCAGACCCAGTTTGATTGTGTCAAGTTTGCAGATGAGTTCCAGCTCTGCAATTTCTCTTTGAAGTCTGTTTTTCAAGTTTTTTGTAGGAGTATGGCATCTTTCAAGTCAGCTACAGAGTGTCCTGGGAGATTGAAGTGCTCTCTGACGAAAAGTGCTCTCCCACAAAAGCGTATGCCTGCAGAAATTAAATTTGTTAGTCTTTAAAGTGCTACAGGACTCTCATTGTTTTTGCTATATACAGCCTAACACGGCTACCCCCTGGAACAATATCTATATTGTATTTTTAGGACAACAGAGACTTTGCATGAAAACTTCTTCAATAGAAAACCCAGTTTCCTTTTGTTATAATTTAAGCACAGACTATCTCACCACCCCCTCCTGGAAATTTAGGTGTAAGCTGAAATGAAAACATTAATATTGCCCAATAAAAGCACATTCTCTCTGTTGCAATGGCGCTTATTTCTGTTTCAAAGGGACACTTGCAGGATGGTAAAACGGAGGAAGTGGCAAAGCTGGAGATCCCCCACCGTATGTATTAAACACACTAGTGCCTTCAGCTGGGGATGGTGGGTTGGAGCCCCCAGCCAAAGCCTGTTTCTGTGGACCCTGCCCAAGGACATGGAGAAGGTCAGTAGGATTAGAACTAGCTCTCCTGCTCTAGCGCTGGATCCACTGCTCCCCTCTGCTGTCAGCTAAAAACAGATGTCATTGGTGCGGGAACAGAACATACACATAACCAGACACAGCCCACCCCCAAGGAGCTCACAGTCCTAGCAGACAAGGCAGCGCAGTGTAGGGAAGGGAAACAGAGGCATAGGGAAGGGAAGTGACTGGCCCAAGGTCACAGAGTAGGTCGGTGGCAGAGCCAAGTCTCCTGACTGCCAGGGACCCACACACATAAAGTTACAGCAGTAAATGACCCAGCAGAGAGGCAGTTCAGTGATGCTACTAGCCCACGATGACACAGAGAGGGAAATGTAACTGGGATTTGGTGTCATCAATCAATCCATCAGCAGGCAGCAGGCCTCCTGGGTGGTGTTGCAGTGCAATCATTACAGAGGAGCTCTCACACGGGTTCCAAGTAACACTATGTCATATTTCTGCTGAAAGTGAGTATCAGGCAGTGTTGGCATTTTAGTTCTGTGCCCAAGCTCAGAGCCTGCGATTTGAAGCGAGAGGGGATCCATCTTGGCTAGAAGTGTTGTGTTGAGGTTGCACTTTGCTCCATCTTTCTCACTGCATTTCATCAAGACACATCCTGAGCTAGACCTGCAGGTGGTGTACACTGCTGAATCTCCATTGACTTCACGGGAGCCTATTTACCTTCAGGTGATAACTCATCACTCCTAGTCAATGGAAGGGACGAGAGCTGTGCACCTTTGATGCTCACATCATGAGATATTACTGAGGGGGATCAGGCTCATTCCGTCTGTCCCTGTAATCCCAACCATTATCTTTGTCCTTCCCTCTACAGCCATCAGAGAATATACAGAGGAAGAAAATGTCCAACCGAACCGCTGTGACCGAGTTCCTTCTCCTGGGATTCTCAGACATTTGGGAGCTACAGATTTTGCACTTTGTGGTGTTTCTGGTGATCATAGAATCATAGAATATTAGACTTGGAAGGAACCTCAGGAGGTCATCTAGTCCAACCCCCTGCTCAAAGCAGGACTAACCTCATCTAGTCCAACCCCCTGCTCAAAGCAGGACTAACCTGAGTGATTTACCTAGCAGCCCTGATAGGGAACCTTCTCATTGTCATGGCCGTAGCCCTTGATCGCCACCTTCACACCTCCATGTACTTCTTCCTGATGAATCTGTCCATGCTAGACCTTGGTTCCATCTCTGTCACCCTCCCCAAATCCATGGTCAATTCCCTCATGAACACCAGGTTGATTTCTTATCATGGATGCATCACCCAAGTCTTTCTCTTTGTCCTCTTCACCACAACTGATTTTGCCTTGCTCACCATCATGGTGTACGACCGATACATCACCATCTGCCAACCACTGCACTACGAGAGGGTGATGAACAGGACAGCTTGCATTCAAATGACAGCCGGTGCCTGGATCAGTGGTATTGTCTACTCTACACTGCACACCGGAAACACCTTCAGGTTGCCCTTCTGCCAGTCCAATGTCATCAACCAGTTCTTCTGCGAAATCCCTCAACTGCTCAAGCTCACCTGCTCTGACTTGTACCTCAGTGAAGTTGGGTTTATTGCCTTTGGTGTGTTTATAGGTGTAAACTGCTTTGTTTTTATAATTGTGTCATATGTTCAGATCTTCAAAGCAGTGCTGGGAATGCCCTCTGAGAATGGCCGGCATAAAGCCTTCTCCACCTGCCTGCCTCACCTCACTGTGGTCTCTTTGTTACTTTTCACTAGCTTCTTTGAGTACCTGAATCTCACCTCCACCGCAGCATCAAATCTGGATCTGCTGATGGGTGTTCTCTATACCGTAGTGCCTCCGTTGATGAATCCCATCATCTATAGCATGCAGAACAAGGAGATCAAAGCTGCATTACAGAAACTGATTGTGTGGAGGATATTCACCAAGAATTAGAATGTCCGTCCTTGCTCCTTGAATGTGATTTCATTCTGAGCTTCTTTATCGACCGATGACAAAATTGTCTCCTTGAAACGTGTGAAATACGTTTATGAAGTAATAAAATCCAGACTAACTCCAATTAAGTTAGAAGAGTTAGTGAAGTGTTACAGCAGTGTAAACAGGATCAGAATCTCTATAGCTATCCATAAAGCTGCCTACACACCTATCTGTTTATTTTAGAGGTTTATACTGCTACCATCACCACACGACCTGACCACGTTGCACGGCATGTCAGTAGCCATAGATAAGTCCCCAGTGAACTTCATGAGTTTCTGTCTCTTCTCTTTTTTTGAAATAAAAATTGTGTTTCAGGTATGAGTGGTTTGTTTTGTGTTTTCTTGATTGTTTCTTTTTGTGTGCGTTATTTTGTTTAGTAGTTGGTTGATTTGTTCCTGTGCTCCACAGGGTTTGTTTGAGGGTAGGAGTTTGGGAGTGTGGAATATGCTTGTTTAAATGAGGGTATCAATTATTTATCATCTATTTGAGATGCAATCTCCTCATCTCTTTGATGGGGTTTTCTGAGAGTCTTAAAATTTTGCTTTCCCCATTCATGAAGACTTGGAAAAAAATTTGTGCGGGTGTCAGGGTAGCTGAGTTTTTGGTCAAACAATTATTTTTATGCTGTATCTTCATTTCCATGGTGGAAAGGCATTTTGGAAGAGAAAGCTATTGCAGTGCCTAATGACAAACTTGAGTCGTGGTAATAAGGCAAAAGTTTTATCCTACCGAACAATTGCTGTGATGGATCTGGCGTTGCTATCTAATATTTTCTCTTATGTTAAATTTTGTTCCTACTGTGGTAAATAAATCACACTTTGTATGGAGAAGGCCTGCCAGTCACTCAACTTACTACTGCTCACATCCCTTGAGAGAAGAACTGCCGGTATCAAACTTTGTTGAGAAATCACGTTGCTGCACAGGGTGTTGTCAGCTGAGACCCTGCTTGAGAGGGGGAAAAATCAGGTGATTCTGCCTTAAAAGAGGGGCAGGCTTATGGCTGAGACCTGAGGGGTGAACTCAGAGAGACCCAAGGAGGGGACAGAGATGTAGCTAACCCTGTAACCAGGGCAACTGGGATTTAGTCATTCACTGCAAAGGGTTGATTTGTAATTAGTCGTTGGTCTTTCCTTCACATAGGGTTCCAAATGTGTCTAGATCACAGATGCCGGCTGTTATTGCTGCTGTTGTTATTCTTAGTATTGTTATTTTTAAAATATGTTTGTGCTTATTTCTGTAACTTATGTATACATTAAATATTAGCAGAGCATGTAAGACAGACAGACAGAAAGACAGAAATATAGATTATGAATAAAAAAAGCCAATGATTGTGCCTCATTTGTTGTCCATTATTGTTGATGTCCAGATCAATGATTTCCTCGAAAATATTAATTATTTGGTGTTATGTATTAAAGAATTGCTGCAAATATTTCTGACCCCAGAGCTCATTTACAAGAACTTCCTGATAAGAGAAGTGTGAGCTTTGAGCTGTTTTGACTGGACATATTTTAACAGGATCTGTTTCTCTTGCCTTATTGGTTACAACTGATTATCCAGCTCCCACTTTGTATAAATAATGTCCTATTCATTGGGCCAAATGCAGTGATGGGTAGGACACTCAGGGGGCCTCTGGGAGACCCAGGTTCCAGCTCTGTCTCATTTAGAACAGCCCCGATAAGTGCTCTGATCACTGCCTTATTGACTCTTCTTGGCAATTGCTCCTTGGTGTAGGATCAAAATCCCATCCTGAACCCGAGACACCTTCTCAATGGAAGTTTAATCACAACAGATGTGCTTCTAGGAGAAGCTACAGTATTGTCAAATCAGCATTTTCTTATTAAAAAAGCTTCATTTGAAAAATCCAATGACAAAAATTGGATCAGAGTTTTGTCTCGTTTTCTCGAGTCAGTTAGAAAACACTGCAAAACCTTCCTCTTCCAAAAAGACTTTCTACCATAAGAAGAATGACACAACACTGGTGTATTTAGGTACTGAGCTGTAACTTGATAAAAAGGATGCCTATCCATGCAGATTAATAACCAGATAAGAACCCATTAAAATCCCAGCTGAATTAATGTGATCATTTCAACAGAAGCACAAATATCTATGAAACTCTTAGAATCTTAGGAGATTAGGGTTGGAAGGGACCTCAGGAGGTCATCTAATCCAACACCCTGCTCGAAGCAGAATTAAGCTCAGCTAAATCATCCCAGCCAGGGCTTTGTCTAGCCGCAACTTAAAGGCCTCTAAAGATGGAGATTCCACCACCTCCGTAGGTAACCCATTCCAGTGCTTCACCACCCTCCTAAAGAAAAACTTTTTCCTAATATCCAACCTAGACCTCCTCCACTGCAACTTGAGACAATTGCTCCTTGTTCTGTCATCTTTCACCACTGAGAAGAGCCTAGCTCCATCCTCCCTGGAACCCCCTTTAGGTAGTTGAAGGTCGCTATCAAATCCCCCCTCATTCTTCACTTGTGCAGACTAAACAAGCCCAGTTCTCTCAGCATCTCCTCATAAGTGTTGTGCTCCAGCCCCCTCATCATTTTTCTTGCCCTTCGTTGTATTCTCACCAGTTTGTCCACATCCTTCCTGTGAGGGGGTGGGGGGACAAAACTGGACACAATACTCCAGATGTGGCCTCACCAGTGCTGAATAGAGGAGAATAGTCACTTCTCTCGATCTGCTGGCAATGCTCCTACTAATGGAACCCAACATGATAATTGTAAAGATGAAAGGACTAGGGTCCTAAGTAACAACACAAGGACATTGTGCTCAAGGTCCAATTCTGACAAAAGCTGTACTCTGCAGGTGATTGGCGTTTGCAAGCCCAGTTTTGCAAAATATCCACTAACTTTGGAAGCCTCAATTTAACATCAGTCAATCTGAGCCTTTTCTCCAAAACCATGGCTTGCCTATGACCCCAACTGAAATCCCTGGAACCTGAGAATGCTCAGCAAATCTGAAAATCCAGGCCTCAGTTCTCAAAAATGGGGCATCAAAAAATAAAGGGCTTGAATTATTTTAGGAAGTTCTGAGAAGCTGAACCTCCCATTGGCTTCTATATGGTCAGCAACTCAGGAAATTAGGCCCAAAGCCAGAAACCACTTTTGGAAATCATAGAATCATAGAATATTAGATTTGGAAGGGACCTCAGGAGGTCATCTAGTCCAACCCCCTGCTTGAAGCAGGATCAACCCAACTCAATCATCCCAGCCAGGCTTTGTTAAGCTGCAACTTAAAAACCTCTAAAGATGGAGATTCCACCTCCTCCTGAGGTAACCCATTCCAGTGCTTCATCACCCTCTGAATGAAAAACGTTTTCCTTATATCCAACCTAGACCTCCCCAACTGCAACTTGAGACCGTTGCTCCTAGTTCTGTCTTCTACTATGAAGTCTTAAGATTTTAATTTAATGTTTAATTGTGCCTGCTTTGCTCGTAGATTAATACTTTTGATAGCCAGTAAGACCCATTAGATCATCTAACTTGACCTCTTGCGTAGCACAGGCTGGATAATTTACCTGGTTACCCCTGTCCTGAACCCACTAACTTGTTTTTGACAAAAGCATCTTCCAGAAAGGCAACCAGGCTGGATTTGCAGACTTTAAAATGTAGACCCAATGCTTGATTTTGTTATATTTGATTCTGTTATTAAAGGCATTGAAATGCCAGATCCTTTTTGGTATAGGACAAGCCACCACAGCCATTTTTCTGTGTCCTTGCATTCTAGCCTGGCTTTCCAGTTTGTGAAATAGGAATCTGTTAGCTATTGATAACTTTGTTTTTGAAACTGCCTTCTTGTCATTGATTATTCTGTTTGTAAAGTTACCAAAGATCCTGGTTGTGAAATTGTTTCTGAGTACATGTGTTCTAAAGTTGGTTGTAAAATGAACATCAGCATATGTCCTGACATGAAGAAACCCACTGTGAAATGAAATTACCCGTTATAGTAGAAAATGTTTTAAATAAGAAAAAATGTTCTTGTTTCTGAAGAACAACTGAATCTTTCAGCCATAAATTTTAGTTGAATGTTAAAAAATTAGCATGTGAATGGATGAGTGAGTGAAGTGCGTATGTGAAACTAGGGAGTGACGGAGAAAAGCGCCAGCCTCAAATGTTTAAGGGAAGAAGATGGGAGTGAAGATAACAACTTTTATGACCCAGCTGGCCAAAGACTGCCCACCCTGATAACCCTGGGGTCCATCTCAAAGGACAAAAACAAGATGGACTGTGATAGATAAGAACAATGGTCATGCTTGAAAAATATGGGTAATTGATAATCAAACCAGGATACAGATGCACCATGACAAAGCAAAACCCATAGAATGGCATAAGAGCTCACCCCTATAAAAAGGGGACAGAAAGATGAGGACTTTGGGTTTGGTTCTACAATCATCCTCTAGGAGCATCAGCGTGTACTGGCAGACCCCTGCTCCCTCCCTCATGTCTTAGGCACCTGCTCAGTGCACTAACACGAGCAACTGAGGCTGGTAACTATACTCCATCTCTGTAGAACTTTATTTGTGTGTGTGTGTGTGTGTGTGTGTGTGTGTGTGTGTGAATGTATCAGAAGAAATGTATTTTAGAAATAGATGAAACTGCTTTTGTTGTAGAGAATTTCTGTATTCACAATAAACGTGGCGTGTTGCCTTGTCCCCCTGAGTAAGATCCTGCTGTTTTTTCAAAAGTATAACAAAAAGATGGAGAACACCCTGTTTTCCAAGTGCTGAGCATTCAGGGTCCATGGGAAATTGACCACGTGGCTACAAAAGTCTTGCATGAATCACACAGTTTACTTTCTATTGAATGGCACAAGTGCAGAGCTCCACCTTTTGCTGCCTCGAATCATTGCAAGCTTTGTGCACCCATCCCTGAGAGACGCTGAGTGCTGCTGGCTTCATGACCTGTGCTCTGCTCCAAGTTCAGTCACCGTCACTGATAGGCTGCGTAGGCCTGACTGTGCCACACTTACTTGGGTAACTGTCGTAACGGGTTAAAATCATTGTATTGTGTGTGTGCCCCGAGTCCATGTTGAGAAAGAGACACAGAAAAAAAAAATCATTGAAGATTGTTAATTGTGTTTCAAGGTTTTGTAACCATCTGTTCTTATAATTGTTCCTAGTTATTTTTGTAGGAGATAAGGAGAAGTTGTTGACCTCGAGAATGGACAAAAAGGTACAAGTTGTAAACCCCATGGGAGAGGAGCTCAGAGACAGCAAAAACCCTGACCAAAAGTAACCAGTTGAACTTGAAATAGGGGTAACTTGCAAGCTCAGCAGTTCCTAGGCCCAAACTTGGAAGTTTGCAGTTGCTGCAACTTTTATTTGGTGAGTTATACCTGACAAGGATAAACTTCTGGCCTGGGGACTTCCCAAGGAGGGACCGACACAGTGAGGTAGGAATACCCATGATTGGTCTGGCGGACATATAGGCTGGAGTGGAGATAAAAGGGTTGTCAGACAAAGCAAAAATCAGAGAGCCTTGTCGTGAGGACCACCGAGCCTCCCCAAGGGGTACACCAGAATCGTGCCTGCAAGAGGGTCTGATCAGCCGTCCTGCCTCTTTCCAGCTCTCATCACCTACATACCTTGGAATAGTCAGGTGAGTGAGCTGATAACCTGTTGGGACTTGTCCTGTGGATGAAAATACCCTAGGTGTGAATACGATAGAGGTCCCACTTGGATGAAAATTAGAATTCTAAATAGAAAGACCAGGTCATGAAACATCTGTTAACTTTGCTTCTACTGAGTTCATTTCTACATGTGGCGAATACTCAATGTCAATGTTTGTTTAGGTATACCAATTCTACTTGTGTTCCAGGAGTGATTGTGACTGTAACTGTTGGAATAACTGCTTTTTGTACGTGCTTTATAATTGTTAGTTGTTTTTTTAGTTTTATATGTGTCTTGAGAGTTTGTAATAGAATAAGGGAACAAGATTTGTGGTAAAACAAATTGCTTAAGTTACTAGTTGTTGTATTAATAAGTTTTGTGTCTAAAATCTAATCATTGTAATCAATTTTTGTCGTTTGCAACCATATAAAAAGTGAATCAGTAAAAGAAAGGTTTAATTCAAGTAGTTGTATTAGTAAGTTGTTAAATAAAGACTATTAAGTGGTTAAGAATTTAATTGAGTTTGCCAAATTTTTCCAGGAAGTTTGACAACTTTTTTTTAAGTTAGTGTTTTCCAAGTCTCACACTCTGTCTTAAAAGGGAATATATACAAACCGCCTTAAAGCACCCTTCAAACGGCTCCTGTAATTTGGGGGGCCATTTAGCCCTGGTAACCTTATCAAAACACGGACCTCAGATTCTCAGTGCAAAAGCTTGTCTCCCTCACCAACAGATGTGGGTCTAATAAAATATACTATCTCACCCACTTTATCCGTCGAATATCCTGGGACCAACATGGCTGCAATAACATTGCAAACATCTACATCTCTGTCAATCTGCCTTGTCATCCACACACCATTAATCTGTCTAATCATCTCTCTGCCCACCTATTCAATTGTTACATCAATCTATCTATCTATCTATCTATCTATATATCTATCTATCTATCTTAAGTTGGCAGGTTTGCTGTGTTGTTGTAGCTGTATTGGTCCCAGGTTATGATAAAGAGAAGGAGGGTGCGGTAATATATTTATTGGACCAACTTCTGTTGGTGAATTAGATAATCTTTTGACCTACACAGAGCTTTGATTCAGTGGGGGATAGTTAATATGACACCAATTTTTTTAAAATGGCTCCAGAGGTGATCCCGGCAATTACAGGCCAGGAAGACTAACTTCATTACCAGGAAAACTGGTTGAAACTATAGTAAAGAACAGAATTATCAGACACATAGATGAACAGGATTTGTTGGGGGAAGAGTCAACATGGCTTTTGTAAAGGGAAATCATGCCTCACCAATCTATTAGAATTTTTTGAGGGGGCCAACAAGCATGTGGACAAGGTTGATCTAGTGGACAGAGAGTACTTGGATTTTCAGAAAGCCTTTGACAAGATCCCTCACCAAAGGCTCTTATGCAAAGTAGGGAGTCGTGGGATAAGAGGGAAGGACCTCTCCTGGATCAGTAATTGATTAAAAGACAGAAAAGAAGGGATAGGAATAAATGGTCAATTTTCACAATGGAGGGAGGTAAATAGCAAGGTCCCTCCAGGATCTGTACTGGGTCCAGTGCTGTTCAACATATTCATAAATGATCTGGTAAAATGGGTAGAAAGGGAGGTGGCAAAGTTTGCAGATTATACAAAACTACTCAAGATAATCAAATACAAAGCTGATTGCAAAGAGTTACAAAGGGATCTCACAAAACTGGGTGACTTGGTAACAAAATGGTAGATAAAATTCAGTATTGATAAATGCAAAGTAGTGCACATTGGAAAACATAATCCCAACTGTACATAGAAAATGATGGGGTCTAAATTAATGTTTACCTCTCAAGAAAGAGACTTTGGGGTCATCATGGACCTCTGAAAACATCCCCTGAATATGCAACAGTAGTCAAAAAAGCTATCAAAACCATTAGGGAAAGGACAGATAATAAGTAAATATTATAATACCACTGTGTAAATCCATGGTATGCCCACACCTTGAATACTGCATGCAGTTTTGTTTGCCCCACCTTAAAAAGAGATACATTAGAACTGGAAAAGGTACATAGAAGGGCAACAAAAATGATTAGAGTTATGGAACAACTTCCATATAAGGAGAGATTAAAAAGATGGGGACTGAGTGTTCAGCCTGGAAAAGAAATGACCAAGGGGGGATATGAATGGTGAGGAGAAAGTGAATCAGGAAGTGTTATTTACCCTTTTGCATAACACAACTACCAGGGGTTGCCCAATGAAATGTATAGGCAGCAGGTATAAAACGAACAAAAGGAAGTGCTTCTTCACCCAAAGCATAGTCAACCTGTGGAACTCCTTGCCAGAGGATGTTGTGAAGGCCAAGACTATCACAGGGCTAAAAAAAAAAACCTAGATAAGTCCATGGAGGCTAAGTCCAGGAATGGCTATAAGCCAGGACAGGCAGGGATTAATAACCAATAGGTTTAAAACTAACAGAGAGAAGTACTTCATCATACAAAGCACAGTCAACCTGTGGAACTCCTTTCCAGAGGATGTTGTGAAGTCCAAGACTATAACAGATTTAAAAAATAATTAGATATGTTCATGGAGGATTGGGTCATCAATGACTATAAACTATAGATGATCAGGGATGCAACCTCATGCTCTGGGTGTCCCTAAATTTCTGACTGCCAGAAGCTTGGACTGAACAACAAGGGATGGATCACTCCCTAATTGCTCTGTTCTGTTCAATCTCTCTGATACATCCGGCACTGGCCACTGTCAGAAGACAGGATACCTGGGCGGGATGACCTGTGGTCTGACTCAATATGGCCGTTCTTATGTTCTCATGTAGGCAGGGGCTGCTGACATTTCAGTCATAGAGATTAAATTTCATTTAAAAATATATCATGCTCTTAGGTAACTGACATATATTCCTTCTCACTCCATTTGCAGCTAATTTCACAGTCAAAGCAGGAGGGAATTGGAACTGAGAAGAGGCTTGAAGTATCTTGGTTCCCTGGGGGCTGATCAAAGAGGTAGCAATGAAGACTGTCCATAGAGTGTAAAGCACTTGACTTTAAGTATGCAGCTGTTTCTATAGGTCTGATCACACATCTGGAGTGACAGCCGCCTAACAAGAAGGAACACTGATCAATTTCATTTGAAACATGTTAATTTCATTGACTCTCGCTTGATCATTACATAAAAAAATCCTTGTTTCATTATGTGCTCATTAAAATAATCCCTGTTAGCAACTTATCTACTAAGTAATTTCTCCAATTAGCCAGGCAGCACCCGTGACTCTATAGAGATTTACAGGAGGAGACAGAAATTATTATAACTTCATTTGCCTTAATCTCCACTTTGAGAAATGTTACACTCAGCTGAGATCCAGGCACTGCCTGGAGAGCCGACAAACCTCTCAAGCAATTAAGCACCAGCGGCAGAAACAAAGTTACTCCTTGTTTTAATGGGTCCAGAGAGAGCCGTTAGATGGAAACGTTATTGAGAAAAGCAGGTCCCAGCGGCAGTACCATCAGGGTTGATTACGAAAGAAAGTCAGAAGCATGGATTAAAGTTAGATAAAGATGTGTAAAGGGAAAGGGGTCAAGCCAGTTCTGCCAGCTGCTGTGAAAGGTGATCCTCCATTCATAAATTCCACCAGAGCCCCCCAAGTGAGGGAATGCAAGGGGAGGAGGGAATGCTGTGAAACTGACGTAAACAAACCGGAGAGTCCCACTCGGTTGGCCAAGGCAGCACGGCCCAGGCACAGCGAGTGAAAGGCAATTCCAGGATTCTAGGCCTCAGTGACAGATCAGCCAACGCACCTGATGGTGACAGGCTTTGCTGTCCCGCCAGCGATCCCCAGCTCTGCCCTCAGCCCTAACCCACAGCCCATCTCCACCTAATGCTATTAATGTCTGGGCTCACAAGTGTGCACACGTGCCCTCAGTCCTGCCTCTATAGTGCCCTGGCTGTCACAGCCTGCCCCACAGCTCTGCCAACCCGCAGCCTCCTGCTATCCCAGTCCTGGTCTCCTCCACGCCCCCTAAAGCTCTGCCAACGCACATTAATCCTGGCTTGTAACCCCAGCTTCTATCCCATGTCTGGGCTAACACTCAGAACACACACAGCTCTGCCGCTGCGCTTCAACCCCGACCCGCAGACACCTGCTGTCCTGTCCTCTCCCTCCACCTCTGCCAGAGCCTGCTCACAAACTGTGTGGTCAATGGCTTGACCAGTCTTTGGTGCGGCATGAAATAGGTTCAAGAATCATAGAATATTAGAGTTGGAAGGGACCTCAGGAGGTATCTAGTCCAACCCCCTGCTCAAAGCAGGACTAACCTCAGCTATATCATCCCAACCAGGGCTTTGTCAAGCCTCAGCTTAAAAACTTCTAAGGATGTTAGATTCCACCACCTCCCTAGGTAACCCATTGCAGTGCTTCACCACCCTCCTAGTGAAAAACTTTTTCCTAATGTCCAATCTAGACCTCCCCCACTGCAACTTGAGACCGTTGCTCCTTGTTCTGTCATCTGCCACCACCGAGAACAGCCTAGCTCCATCCTCCCTGGAACCCCTTTCAGGTAGTTAAAGGCTGCTATCAAATACCCTTCATTCTTCTCTTTTGCAGACTAAACAAACCTTGTCCTCTTCTTTTGGAACATTTCGGGCCAGGCCTGTGAAAGTAACTCCCTATCCACCACTGTGATCAAAGCACTCATCCGTCCTGATCTTGACATCTTCCCTAATCGCTCAAGCCAGAACTTGAATGAATGCAAAGGGTTACAGGATAGTTTGCGTAAGTGTGATATAAAAATCATAGGCCAAGTTGGGCTGCATAACTGCTGTCATATTTGCACTTAATTCTATTCATGCTTAACACAAACTAAGGTGTCTATGGTGCGGATAATACATATTCCTGGTGTGATGTGCACAGAGGACAGCCAGCATGTATTAATCAACAGGGCCGACCTGCAGTCCACTGATACATCATCTCTGGGCCGCCCAGAGCTTTGATAGCCCCTGATCCTGATCCGTAGGCCCCAATAACCTATTTTTGTGCCAGCCTCCCACCCCTGCTCTGCCAACGCCCAGTAATCCTGACCCACAGCCCCTGCGCTATCCTAGCCCTGGGCTCCCACCCCCACAGCTCTGCCAGTGCCTGTCAATCCTGACCTGCAGCCTCCCTGCTAAGTCATCGCTGGGATCTCACACACACAGCTCTGCCAGTGGCCTTGAATTCCAGCCCTGCCTCCCTTGACAGATCTGCGATGTACTGCTCTGGGGACCAATCTGCTCCCCCATTGTGCCTCGATTTCCCCACCCCAGCCTCTTGCCCCAGATACCAACCCCCCACTCCACCCCATTGTGGCTCGATTTCCCCACCCCGGCCCCTTGCTCCAGGGACCAACCTGAACCAATCCAGCCATTGGATCGTGTTACACTTTTTTCCACTAGATGGAATTGCCCATTATGAAGCATATGTTCTCCATGTACATACTTATACACTGTAATCTAGTCACCCCTTAACCTTCCCTTTCTTAAACTAAATACACTGAGCTCCTTGAGTCTGTCCCTAGAAGGCATGTGTTCCATCCTTTAATGAATCCCATGAGCTGTCTCCAATTTATCAACGTTCTTTTTGAACTGTGAATACTATTAATGGACACAGTATTCCAGCTGCATGCCTAGGTACAATCTACTGCTTTGTCTAGTTATGACCTGATTCAATTCCCACAGAAGCTAATGAAATTCTTTCCTTTGAGCTGTGGATGATCTGTTGTGTGACTGGCTTGAAGCATAGTTATTTAGATGCAGTCTAAACTAAATCATCCCAGCCAGGACTTTGCCAAGCTGGGCCTTAAAAACCTCTTTAATGAGATCCCATCACCTCCCTAGGTAACCCATTCCAGTGCTTCAACACCTTCATAGTTAAAAAGATTTTCCTAACATCCAACCTAGACCTCCCCCACTGCAACTTGAGACCATTGCTCCTATTTCTGTCATCTTCCACCACTGAGAAGAGCCTAGCTCCATTCTCCCTGGAACCCCACTTCAGGTAGATGAAGGCTACTATCAAATCCCCCCTCACTCTTCTCTTCTGCAGATTAAACAAGCCCAGTTCCCTCAGCCTCTCCTCATAAGTCTTGTGCTCCAGCCCCCTAATCATTTTGTTGCCCTCCGCTGGACTCCCTCCAATTTATCCACATTCTTTTTGTAGTGGGGGGCCCAAAACTGGACATAGTCCTCCAAATGTGACCTCACCAGTGATGAATAGAGGGGATAATCACTTCCCTCCATCTGCTGGCAATGCTCCTACTAGCGTAGCCCAATATACCATTAGCCTTCTTGGCAACAAGGGCACATTGTTGACTGTTTGCCTTCATTATGATTTAGGGTTACTGTTCCTTCTGCCAAACCTGTTCTACATGTTCATCATCTCTGCCATCCTAAGGCTATGTTCCATTGAGAAAAGACGCAAAACTTTTCCACATGCACGTCCCACCTCATTATGGTTGGTTTGAGCTGTGGGACTAGATATGTGAGCTACGTATGAATTGCCCCTAGCTGTTCTCTCACTCTGGGTAGTGTCCATCCAGTACCACATGTTAAAAATCATCATCCACAGCCTGAAAAAAAAAAGATGTGAAAAGAGTTGTGTGGAAAGCGCTCAGAAAATGCAGATAGGCTGAGATGAAGGTGAGCTGAGTGTCAGAGGGTGAGATTTTCAGAAGTGCCTAATGCCCAGCTTTGTAAAGGCACTCAGGCACTTAGTAGGATTTTCAAAAGCACCTAGGTGCCTAAAACTTCTGAAAATCCACTACGCAGCTATATTCCTTTAAAAATCTACCCCTCAGTTCCTAGCTGCATCATTAGACACATAAATACCTTTGAAAATCTGTCCCTTAGGGTGAAATTTTTAGAAGTGCCTAGGTCACTTAGGCCAGTGGCACTTAGACATGGAAGTGACGTGGGACCAGATTTTTAAAGATATTTCAGAGCCTAAACATACAGATAGGTGTGTAGTGTGATTTTCAAAATTCCCTTGCAGCCAGACTAGGCACCTAAATACTTTTAATAATCTGGCCCTTGATTACAGCTACATGTTTAGATATCGAAGTACCTTTGAAAATCTGGCTGCTATTACTTTTGAAAATTTTACCATTTGTGCCTCCGTTTTCTTATCTGTAAAATGGGGATAATCCATTTCTCAGCCAATATCAAGCTACATTATGAGGTGCTCAGGTAATATGTCTGTCAGTGCTCCCCCTGGTGTGGGAGTGGGGAAGACAAATCAGAGGAGGAGCTGGAGCAGTGGGTATATTGGTACTGGCTTCAAAAAGGTTAATGGGACAAGGAGTTGGGTGGAAAGCGAGGCTGGGACGTGGATGGGAAGCCCAGAAGGGGAAACTGGGATAAGCTGGGTAAGGAGCCTGGAACTGGGATGAGGAGCCTGAGGGGATGGAAACAGACTGGGACAAGGACAGGCTGAAGGAATGTGGTAGAAGTGTTTGTGACCACTAGATGGCACTACCCTTCAGAACCTGGAGAAGAACCCAAGATTCCCGAGTCTCAACACACGCACACACACACACACACACACACCCACACACACAAAACATGTACACAAATTGATTCTTTATTCCAATTACTGATGGAGAAAAAGTTTCAGATGATGCTTCAAGAAATGTTACGGGAAGGATTTCCTCTTCATCAGAGAGACAGAGACATGAATAAATTCAATAAAATTTCATAATAAATCCTTTGCGTCACACACACAGACACTCAAAATCGGTGCTATAGTAGGCTGGGCTATGATGGCAATTGAGAAATCACTCCTTGTTATATAGAGACATGTCTACACTGTTTTGTTTGTTCTTCGTACAGTGTCCAAGATTCTAATGAGGGTAAACACGTAGCCATGTTAATACATAGACGTATGCACCCTGGAAGTGAAAGTGCTGGAAATAAGCCCATGAAAAACAGGTTTTTTACTACATATTTAATTTTTCTTTTTCTTTCTTTCTTTCTTTCTTTCTTTCTTTCTTTCTTTCTTTCTTTCTTTCTTTCTTTCTTTAACATTTTTATTCCTACACAACACAAATCTACTATCATTATATTTCCAGTAGAGGTAGTAGAATTCTTTAGCGTGAATATTATCTGCAAAAATATTAAGGCTTATTTCTCTGAGAAATGAGAATACTAATAAACTGAAAAATGGAGCAATAATGCTGGGAACTCTGGTATTTCAATAGTGTCCAATAAATGGCTCTCCATATCCAATTGGAGCCTGCAAAATAGGGAAATTGTAATATTATCCCCATTTCTGGAAGGGGAATTGAGGCACAGAGCCTGTGAATGTCAAAGTACTTTATGGGTATTGGGCAACACACTGTCAGTGAAAAGAAATGGGAAATAGACCCTTAAGTTCCTTATTCACCCTGGAAAACCCAATAGGGGGAGAAGATGTGAGTTACCTGTGCACCGCAGAGGTTGTTTATTACATGGGGGGTATTCAACACATTTCCCCATAGTCCAGAGCCAGAATTTCCCCACAAACCATCCTCTCCCATTGCCCACAGCCACATGTGTCCGTCCTTTACCCTGAGATTTTTACAGGTAGTTGAGATTCTTTACCAAAAATAAATGAATGAATAAATAAATAATTCTGCCAACGAATTGTGTCTGGTGTGATTAGGACCTGTGATGGTGTCACTTGAATAGATATGTGGGCAGAGTAGGCAACGGGGTTTGTTGCATGGATGCATGCATCTGATGAAGTGGGTTTCTGCCCATGAAAGCTTATGCCCAAATACATTTGTTAGTCTTTAAGATGCCACACGACTTTCACTGTTTTGCTAAAAACAGACTAACATGATTACCCTTCTGTAACTCAATAATTATCTAATATTTCGATATGGTGGGTGGGGGGAGGAAAGAGATCTTTTTTTAAATGTTAATGTGTTGGTTGTCCATCACCCCTAGTGGCTTTCAGAGAAGGAGATCTGAACAAAGAAGATGCGAGTACTAATCCTGGGGTGAATGAGCTTGTTTGGTTGTTTGATTTTTGGTTGTTTCAGTAACAAAGACAGGATACTGTACATTCACAAGTGAACACACAGTAACTCACAGTAGGAAATAGAAACTCAAATAAACATTCTCAACCACAGCCCAGAAAGAAAACACTCACATGCAGGTTGAGTTACACTCAGGAACTCACTCATAATAAGATGCACTAAAAAAAAAAATGTGTGTGCAACGTTCCTGACGAGCAGACACACTCGAAGAATCAGAACTGTACTTATAATGTAAGCTTGCAAAAAAACACCTAAGTCAGATCTACTCTAGAAACTTTTGCCATCTAGCAATGCCAGTTCTGAAGTATGATATTTTGAGACATTTCGATACCGGTAAAAATCCCAGTGTAAACATGGTTATAAAGACATAGAAGCGCTTTTGTTGCTGTAATGTATTTCTCTCAGAGAACCGCTATAAGCTACACATACACATACGGAGTCTTCTCCACTTACTGTCATTGGGGAAAATTCTCAAAATAACTTACATGGTTTAAGAACCGAAGCCTTATTTTCAAAAGTGACTTAGGAACTTAGGAGGCTCAAAGTGGCCAGATTTTTAAAGGTATTTATGTGCCTAGCAGGATCATGTCAAGAGAGTGTAGCTGACGTAGACAACTGGGTAATTAGACTCAACAATGGGGAGCTGCTAGGTGGCAGGCCGTGTCGGACAACCAGGAAAAGGAATTTCAAAAATTTGCAGGGCTTTAAAGGGAGAAGGAGCTTCCTATCCACCTGAAGATGATAAGGAACAGTCAACACGGATTCACCAAGGGAAAGTCATGCCTGACCAACCTGATTGCTTTCTCTGATGAGGTGACTGGCACTGTAGATGTAGGGAAGATGGTGGATGTGATATACCTTGACTTTAGCAAAACTTTTGATACTGTCTCTCACAGTATTCTTATCAGCAAGTTAAAGAAGTATGGGTTGGATGAATGGACTATAAAATGGATAGAGAACTGGCTAGGGCATAGAGCTCAACGACTAGTGATCAATGGCTCCATGTCTAGCTGGTAACCAGTGAAAGAAAATAATTGGTTGCTTGACCACAGTTACTCCATTTTGTTGTTTTTAGTGTTCTGCTTTCTGTTGAAATCACCCTCCCGCTCCTTTTCAATATGTTTATGGTGCTTATCCCTGCCAAGGTCAGAGAGAAAGATTAACAGAAGAAACGAGGAGTCAGTTATAATTTAGTTTTTGTTTTATGCAGTCTTGAGACATAGTCTAGACAATGTTGATAGATAAGTTGAAACCTTTTGCCCTTATTTTTATGTTATGCATATGTTTATAGTTAGAAGAAGTATAAAGTGTAATGTTAACAGTAATAACAATAATAATTTGAGTGTACCAATAAGCATTAAGAATTTATGCATATATAATTTCTTTGTTTGTGTTTGTATAAATATGCAAGAGAGCATGCCTTCGGGGTCTCACACTGACCACTTGTTGGGAAGTGTCCGACCTCTGCAGAAATAAAACTTGGAGACTGCCCAACTACCTGCGTGGATCTCTTTTCCTGGTGCAGGGCAAACGAACCTCATTTGGATATTTTTCCAACAATTCTGGTGTCAGAAGTGGGATTGCCTTGCAAACCGACCCTGAGTTCCTGCGCCAGCCAACGCCCCAGCCGGCAATAGGGTGAGTTCACCCAGAGGGCTTTTGGACGGGGTTTGGAACTCGAGGGAAGGCTGTAAAGCAGTTGAGACCCTTTGCAGTCTCACAGTCTCCAAGGGATTCAGGTACCTGTATGTTTTGTGTTGTGTCTGTCCGGTTTTCTTAGGAGATTCCGAAACGGGCACTGTCCTTGACAGTGGCCACGCGCTGGGCCTAAGGGCTATTAAGCACGGAAGTTCTGGGTGGCACAAGGGTTTTTGTGCATGGAATCTCCTCAGCTTTTTTATCTGTTTTGTTTAGGACCAATTATTGGGTCCCTCTCTGGTCTCTCTGGCAGACTTTGTTTTTCTTTTCCCGCAAAGAGACCATAGCTTATTCTATTCTGTCACTTTGTTTTTGCAAAATCCTCCGGAGGTGTGTTTTTTTTAAAGTAGATAAGCGCATCCCCAATTGTTCTGTGCACAGGTCGTCCACGAGGTATGAACGGGAGAAATAAGTGCTAGTTTAAGTACTAGGATAAGGGCTCGGATCAGGTTCACTGACCTGTCCTTAAGAGGACAAAAGCCGAGGCTGTGTTGACACAGAGAGTGTGTGGGTGTGTGTGTGTGGAGTGATAGTGGTGGATGGGAAATGGGGCTCGGAGGAAGTAAAAAAATCCCCGAGGACAGTCCCTTAGGGACGGTGTTAGCAGCATGGGCTGCGGGTAATTTACCGGTACTAAAAGGAATGAAGAAAACTCGAGTCCTAAAACTAAATACAGAATGCCCTGTAAATATTATTACAAGGATGCCCAAATTTGGCCCACCTATGGTACCTTTGATTATTGCAAGCTACAACAACTAAGACATAAGCTAGAAGAAAAAGCCCCGAGGCAGATGGATTATTGGTATTGCTGGGCACATCTCTCTACTGGAGCTTGCCCTGTAATGACAATGCCTGCAGTGAAGGGGGAAACTTTACCCCCTTATATTCCAAGCTTTTTGTTATTGAAAAGCCGACAGGAGGAACCACCTGAGCCTTGGTATCCCCTTTTACCCCCTAATGCCACCCTACCAGCTATAGTTCAACCAACTCCGGCCTCACAAGATAGCAGACCTGCCGCAGGAGGGACAGCCACTCCCTCCCTTCTTGTCTCCGCTCCGCTTCAGGCAGAGGAGTGTAGAGACTTAGGCAAGGAAAGCGGCCGTGGGAGAAAGCGAGATTTAGATAAGGACAACAGCAGCTGCAGCAGTATCAGTGAAGATGAAGCAGGGGGGGAAGAGAAGGCTGGGAGGAAAAAACGAAGCAGTAGAAGGAATGGTGACTCCCCTCCCCTGCCAAGCCCCGGCTATATCCGCACAGAATGCAAGTTCAGGGCTGAGAAATTTGGAGAGTACACCACCACGACCACCTCCACCGTTGCCCCATTGCGCCTGCAATATATACCCGATGGGCACACACAGCGCTCGCTGAGGGTACACACCCCTTTTTCCCCTGGGGATCTGATTATTTGGCAAAAAACCACCCCCTCCTTTCGGCAAGACCCTGTTACAGTTATCAGAAAATTCCGGACTATTGTCCTAACACATAATCCGTCATATGTGTTTGAAGGACGAAAGGTAAAGGAACAATTGAAAGAAGGGAAGAGAAAACAGGATGAGCTCAAGCTGTTAGCTGTGAACATGCAAAATGCAATGTTGACCCAGAGAGGGAGAGGAGGATATTTTCTTAGAGGCAGAGGCAGAGCAAGAGGAAGAGTGGGGGGCAAGCTGAAAATACAAGAGAAACGCCAGTATGTTTTTGGTGCAAGCTGCCAGGACATTTTAAGCGAGATTGTCCAACTCGCCTAGCTTCGGAAGCTAATGCCTATGCCTATGCCATGCCAGCTCCATACAGCTCATCATACCAGCAAGGGGTACCCCCACCTCCTCCTCCACCTCCCTCTGGCGGGCAGCCAACTGTGCCTGACCAGGGATACTCTTATTCACAATGACGTTTAAAGGAAAACCTTGAGCTTCAGGATGCTGAAAGTGCATGTGATAATAATTTGTGTTGTTTAAATATACCTGTGTGTTATAAAAAGGGGGGAGAACCATATGTAACCATAACTGTGGGGAATGTAAATTATGAATGTTTAATTGATACAGGGGTAACAAAGTCGGTTCTGGCAGTAAATGCAAATGTAGCAGGGTACAAACTTGATGGGAATGAAGCTATAGTGGGGGTGGGGGGGAACAGTTATGCAAGTTCCTAAGACTGCGCCAGCATTAGTTACTGTGGGACCTTTAATTGTGGAACATCAGTTTTTGTTGACCGATTCCTCTCCAGTTAATTGGTTGGGGAGGGATTTGCTGTGTAAACTGAAGGCCACTTTGCATTGTGATTCCTCTGGTGCTGTGAAATTAGATATGCCCCTAGACGAGTTGGAGAATTTTGTGATGGTATGTAGTGCTGGAGTCAGGAAACTAACTTTGCCTAAAGAATTACAGAGCCTGCCTGATTCCCTGTGGGGATGGAATACTATTGATGTTGGACTCCTTCGATCAGCACTGCCAGTAAATATACAGGTAAAACCTGAACCCCCACCTGCTGTGGCTCAGTACCCAATTTCTAAAGAGGCAGAGAAGGGCTTGGAGCCCTTAATTGATGCTTACCTGGAACAAGGAATTTTAAGGCCTTGTATTTCACCTTGTTCCACTCCGATTTTTCCAGTTAAAAAACCTAAGCTAGATGACCAAGGAAATCCTGTGTACAGATTTGTTCAGGACTTAAGAGCAATAAATGCCTATGTTATTCCACGACATGCAGTCGTGCCCAATCCTGCCACCATCGTGACTGCTGTCCCTGTCGAGTCATGTTGTTATTTTGCAGACCCTGGATTCCTGCTTTTGGGGAACTTGTGAGTTAACTAAAGCCTCTGTCCCAGAGCCTCTTGAAGAGACTGCTGAGCTGAAATTAAGTAAAGCTCCAGCCTTGGGACTCCCTGATTACCGAAAGCCATTCCAGCTGTTTGTGCACGAACGAGGGGGGGTGGCCTCTGGAATCCTAACCCAGAGTTTCGGCTCCAGGAGACAACCGGTAGCTTATTACTCTGCCCAGCTAGATCCAGTAGCCAAAGGAGCTGTGGGTTGTTTAAGAGCTGTTGCAGCCACGGCTGAGATGATTACCAAGAGTAAAGATCTTGTGTTGGGCTATCCTTTGACTGTATTTGTGCCTCATGAGGTGGAAGCCCTTATTACACGAGAGAAGACCCAAGTATTCTCCCACCAACGAATTGCCCAGTATGAAGTGATTTTACTGGCAGCAGAAAACATCACCCTTCAAAGGTGTTCCATATTAAATCCAGCGACACTATTACCAGAAACTGACCTGATAGAAGAGCTCCATGATTGCTGCAAGGTAGTAGATGTGGTTGAGCAGCCACGATCAGATTTAACAGATGTACCTTTTTCTAATCCAGATCAGATTTTATTTACAGATGGCTCCTCATTTGTGCGGGAGGGTCACCGATATACCGGAGCAGCAGTGACCTCCCTATTCGTAGTGCTGTGGGCGGAACCACTACCAGCGTCACTCAGCGCCCAGGCAGCAGAGCTAGTAGCACTAGCTAAGGCGTGTGAGTTAAGCAAGGATTTAGCTGTCAATATTTACACTGACTCTAAATATGCCTTTGGAATTTGCCATGCTGTAGGAGCCTTATGGAAGCAGCGAGGGTTTCTCACTTCTACAGGGAGTAAAATTGCTAATGCCAAACAGGTTGAAGACTTGCTGAATGCCATTATGTTACCCAGAAAAATTGCAGTCATGCACTGTGCAGTTCACACCAATGCTACGGATGACATCAGCCTGTGGAATAGACAAGCCGACTACGCAGCCAAGGAAGCAGCTCTACAGCCACTGCCCCTGAGTGTGTCTGCTCCAGTGTTCGTGCCAGGAGTACAAGAAAAGGAAATATCAAATGCCATAACTGCAGAAGAGAAAGCCCGGTGGGTAAGCCTTTATATGAGGCAGTGGAAAAGGAGGGATTATGGTGGACTCCCCAAGGTAAGCCCATTTTACCTTTTCTTTTGTTAAGACCCATGTGCCAGCAGATTCATAGCCAGGGGCACTATGGGGCGGCAGCCATCGCAGATACCATCCTGCGTACATGGTTTGCTCCTGGAGTTCATCAGGTAGCAAAAAGGGTAACCCAATTCTGCCCCACTTGCCAAGCCTTTAATACAGTATCCCGGAAAGATCTAAAAGAAGGTGCCCAGCCATGGACAGTTTTACCATTTGAAAACTTGTAACTGGATTTTATTTCCTTGCCAGCCTGTCAAGGTTACAAATATGTTGATCAGTTAACCCACTGGGTTGAAGCTACTCCTGCCAGAAGTGCCACTGCAACTGTTGTAAGAAATTTTTTGTTAAAGCAGATCATCCCTAGGTTCGGGCTCCCTCAAATGGTTAACTCTGACCAAGGCAGTCATTTTACTGAAGAAACCCTGAACGAGGTGTATGCAGCTTTTGGAATTACCAGGAAACTACACACCCCATACCATCCACAAAGTTCAGGACAGGTGGAAAGGGTAAACCGGGAAATAAAAACCCTATTGGGAAAACTTTGCCGTGAATCACAATTAAAGTGGCCTCAGGTCCTACCTATTGTTTTGTTTCAATTAAGAAATAGGCCAAGGAAAGATATTCGTCTTAGCCCATATGAAATGTTGTTTGGACATCCCCCTGCAATGGCAAAACAATTTCAGTTTCTCACTAGAACTCTTATGGGAGGGGATCACCAATTATATGAGTATGTGAAATCCTTGTGTAAGTGTTTTTTACTCTTACAGAAATCAGGAGCTCTACTCCAGCCAGTTTCCCTGGATTGTGAGGTGCACCCTTACCAACCTGGTGACCGCGTGTGGATAAAGATTTCCAGATGTTCCAGTCCCCTAACGCCAGTTTGGGAAGGACCATTCCAGGTGCTGCTAACTACCCATACAGCAGTAAAGGTGCAGAAAAGTCCTCCTGGATCCACCATTCCCAAGTGAAGCCAGCAGTATATGATGACAGTACCCCGGCTGTGGTACCACCTTTGAAGCTAACCCGACAGCCAGACTCTAATGCATGGACTATTGCTCCATTTACTGAACCAACCTAGAATGTGTTTATTGAGCTAAAATACTAATGAGTTTTTTTTGTTTTGTTTGTATAATCACTGGGCTTATTATTGACATTTCATTTTTGTGCTGGAAAATAGAGAATATGGTGAAAGTCCAGGGTTTTGCGACCTTTCTTGTCTCCCCTCTGGTTTTCACCCTTTGTTATTTTTGGCTGATTATAGGGCATAAAAGCTCCACCCCAGACTCCACCCCAAATACCCCTTACCAAACCCGGATTCATCCTTCCCATAACAATTGGTGGGTAGAAATGGCTCGTACTGCTTTAAATTCCACTGCGTTTTGTATGACGGGGGGAGATAATGTAGGGTCATCTTTGACCACTTGTTTTATTGGGGTAGCCTGTAATTTTTCCCATATTCATGCCTATACCCAAGTAACCAACTACAACAATTCTACCTGGGTAGTGGGAGACCTACCCCGATGGGGATCCACTTTTAAGCCCCAGCCACACTGGACCAATGCCCATCGACTCACCTTTCAGTTACATAATTTAACTCGAGCCCATGACTGTATTCAATTTGTTAATTGTACTAAGAAGTGTGTTAATGTGACCACTACTAAAAAATTAGAATGTAGTAGTGTTAGTTATAGTAGCTATTTTACCACTTACCTTTATTTACCTAAGGGGTGGTTTTTATTTTGTGGTTTAACTGCTTACACTTATGTTCCTGCCAATGCCACTGGGGGTCCCTGTGCTATAGGCAGAGTAACTTCTGCCTTGGCAGTGTTGCCCCCTAACCGTTTCTATCCCTCTCGCCTACGGCGTACCCTGCAGCAGTTGGGTCCTGATTGTAATAATTTAGTTAATTTGCTTTCTAAAGCTGAGGCCATTTCCCTAGCTACATCCTTAGTGGGTGTCCCTGGACTTACTGTTGTTAATTACAAGGAAGTATCCAAGGTGGCATGTGCCTTAGCAAAGTCTATTAATTTAACCTCCACTTTGATTCAAGCCATGGCTGAGGATTTACAAGACGTTTGCCATGCCACCCTGCAAAATCGGCTTGCAATAGATTATCTTTTGTTACGTCATAATCATGGATGCCAAGAATTCCAAGGGATGTGTTGCTTTAATTTATCAGACCATAGTTCATTGATTGAAAAACGTCTAGCTGATCTCCACCATTTAGCAGAAAAAATCAAGCAGTCTGATGGTAAATTTGATTTGTGGGGTTGGGTGACTGCTTGGTTACCAGATATGCAATGGCTTAAGTCTTTGTTTTTTTCTAGTGTTTTGTTTGTTGCAATTTGTATTGTTAAATGTTGTTTTTTAATGCTTAGGTAATTTGCCCTTTGTGTGTTCTGCTTTTACCAAAGTTGTGAAACCCAGCGCCCCTGCCCTGCGAATGTTGACTCAGGTTGACATTGTTGCACTTAAACAAAAAGTAGATCAAGTTTTTTTAGTGAGCCAAACTGGTGATACAGTATGGCTCAAAGGGGGGATTGAAAGAAAATAATTGGTTGCTTGACCACAGTTACTCCATTTTGTTGTTTTTAGTGTTCTGCTTTCTGTTGAAATCACCCTCCCGCTCCTTTTCAATATGTTTATGGTGCTTATCCCTGCCAAGGTCAGAGAGAAAGATTAACAGAAGAAACGAGGAGTCAGTTATAATTTAGTTTTTGTTTTATGCAGTCTTGAGACATAGTCTAGACAATGTTGATAGATAAGTTGAAACCTTTTGCCCTTATTTTTATGTTATGCATATGTTTATAGTTAGAAGAAGTATAAAGTGTAATGTTAACAGTAATAACAATAATAATTTGAGTGTACCAATAAGCATTAAGAATTTATGCATATATAATTTCTTTGTTTGTGTTTGTATAAATATGCAAGAGAGCATGCCTTCGGGGTCTCACACTGACCACTTGTTGGGAAGTGTCCGACCTCTGCAGAAATAAAACTTGGAGACTGCCCAACTACCTGCGTGGATCTCTTTTCCTGGTGCAGGGCAAACAAACCTCATTTGGATATTTTTCCAACACCAGTCACAAGCGGAGTGCCCCAGGGGTCGGTCCTGGGGCCGGTTTTGTTCAACATCTTCATTAATGATCTGGAGGATGGGGTAGATTGCACCCTCAGCAAGTTTGTGGATGACACTAAGCTGGGGGGAGTGGTAGATACCCTGGAAGGTAGGGATAGGATACAGAGTGACCTAAACAAACTGGAGGATTGGGCCAAAAGAAATTTCATGAGGTTCAACAAAGAAAAGTGCAGAGTCCTCCACTTAGGAAGGAAGAATCCCATGCACAGCTATAGACTGGGGACCGACGAGCTAGGCAGCAGTTCTGCAGAAAAGGACCTGGGGGTAACAGTGGATAAAAAGCTGGATATGAGTCAGCAGTGTGCCCTGGTTGTCAAGAAGGCTAATGGCATATTGGGCTGCATTAGGAGGGACATTGCCAGCAGGACGCGGGACGTGATTATTCCCCTCTATTCGGCATTGGTGAGGCCGCATTTAGAATATTGTGTCCAGTTTTGGGCCCCCCACTACAAAAAGGATGTGGAGAAGTTGGAGAGAGTACAGCGGAGGGCAACAAAAATGATTGGGGGGCTGGAGCACAGGACTTATGAGGAGAGGCTGAGGGAACTGGGCTTGTTTAGTCTGCAAAAGAGAAGAGTGAGGGGGGATTTGATAGCGGCTTTTAACTACCTGAAAGGGGGTTCCAGGGAGGATGGGGCTAGGCTGTTCTCGGTGGTGGCAGATGACGGAACAAGGAGCAACGGTCTCCAGTTGCAGGGCGGAAGGTCTAGGTTGGACATTAGGAAAAAGTTTTTCAGTAGGAGGGTGTCGAAGCACTGGAATGGGTTACCTAGGGAGGTGGTGGAATCTCCATCTTTAGAGGTTTTTAAGCTGCGTCTTGACAAAGCCCTGGCTGGGATGATATAGCTGAGGTTAGTCCTGCTTTGAGCAAGGAGTTGGACTAGATGACCTCCTGAGATCCCTTCGAACTCTAATATTCTATGATTCTATGAACTCTGAGCAGAGAAGTTCACAATGGTCACCAGAACAGTCAGTGTGGAGCATTTCAGGATAGCTCCTCAAGGCCAACAACTGTCAACTGAAGTGTCTACACTGCGCCAACCTCATTACATCAACCCTGAGTCTATGCCTATCCGGGAGGTGGTGTTATTAAATCAGTGTGGCGGGAGCCAAATTTAAATGAAGACACGTTGCCAGCGAGGTTGATGTAAGCAGGTCCTGTGTCCCACATAGACTTTTTGTGTCAAGCCCAGACAACTTGGTGAATTTCCAGAGCCTGTTCAGTTTGAGTGGCTAAAAATAAACATAAAAAAATTGAAAAACTTCAGGGACCTATTAATCATTCCCCTTGAGATTGAATTCTCAATTCTCCGAAGCAGCAACTCTCTTGATCTGGCTCAGTAAAGCTTGGGGGACTTCAGTGAGTCATTGATCCTGGCACCAGTCTTGGGTCAGATAGGATATAAGGGAAAGATTTCTCGGTCTTGTCTCCTCTTTGGAACCAGCTCCCCTTCCCCAGCCAGTCAGGAGAGCAATGATCTGAGATGACATGTGTCCCCAGACCTATCCTCAGACCCCAATTGTTTGAAGGCAGCTGTTCACCAGCACAGGTGGTTGAGGAAGGTAATGATTCTTGTCATACAAAATCTGCAGTGTGGTACTAGTCATAGGCATTGTTACTGCAGAGAGGAAATGTGTGCTGGAGAGTTCATATACTGCCTTGGATTTTACAGGAACCTAAGTGAGTTAGGAGGAAAACAGCCCGTACAGCCTTTACCACCGGAACTATCTGACACTTTTGTATGACTAACTTTGGTTGACCATGTGTTTCCTATGGCAGTGGGTCTGTGCTGCTCTGAAATGAAAGGCGTTATCTCTGGAGAGGTCTGGAGCCAGGAAGTGAAATCTCGAAAAATTGCAGGAAAGAGCCAAGTGAATTTCCCTGTGCCTAAGTCCCTTATTCCCCTTTGAAAATCCTAGACCGAATGGGGATCCGAATTAGCCAGGTCCCAGAATGTGCCTATGGCAGGGCAGTAACTGAAAGGAGGAGACATTTAGGACTAGGGTTGACATTCTTTGGCAAAATCTATTTCCTGCAGAAAAACGAGGTTTCCTCAAAACCCGAAGTTTGGAGAGGAAAATCTTAACACATTGGGGGGAAAAAAGTATAAAAATAGGGTCTTTGTATGAGACTAAAAGTAGCATGGTTAAGTGGAGAGAGCGTGGGACCAGGACTGCAGAGATCTCAGTTATTTTCCTGGCTCTTTCAGTGCCTGGCTGGGTGATCTTGTGCTACTCACGTCACCTGTCTGTGCCTCAGTTTTGCATGTGCAGAATGGGTATAATGTTACCAACCCCCTTTGTAAAGCACTTTGAGGTCTATAGATAAAAGAAGCAAGTGTTGATGGTATTTTTCACAAGAACAGTTTTAAAATATTTTGGCTCCCCCACCAATACAAAAAGAATTAATATGAAAAATTCAATTTCAATTTCAAATTTGAAAAAACCCACCTTCTTTCGAAATTAAACGAAAATTAGGTTTTGATTGCCATTGACATGACAATTTGCTTTAGAAATTTAACAATTAGAAATATTGACTATTTCATGGAAGTGGTTTTCCAGCTATAGCTGTTTTGAATACTTAAATCTGGATTCATACATGGAATATTTTTTGTGTTCACCAGTTTCAAATACAGGTCTTTAAAATTAATCCCCATGGGCACCTAATTACAGTGACTGTATTTATTTCAGACATTGTGAGGACATGCAATACCTGCAACAGACAGTAAGACTTAATTCCTTCTCTTCCTGTAGCCACTAGAAGGGGGACAACAATAATCACTTGGTTAAGGTGGCTTACAGATTCTCAGTACCTCGGATATTAAGGCCATGAGTGGGAAATATGAATCTCCTAAATCAGTGGTTCACAGATTTTCCAATCCAACCACTCTTCAGTTGAACCAGGCACTACCTGGGACCGCCTTTCCGCTTCTGAATAAAGGAAAGGCATTCTGGTCATCACGACCTCCTGACACTTCCTTGTGACCTGCACGTTGAGAACCAGTGGACTCTGAGAAGTCCAACGTAAGATCACTCTCTGCAACACACATTCCTCCCAACCTTGACCCTCTGGGCATCAGGACGTGTGCTGCATCAAATCTGTAGGAAGATAACTGGAGACATGGGCTAGCCAGGGGCTTGAACTGGTGTGTAGGCTGCTCTCCTTCACTCCAAATGACCCCAGAACTGAGGACAACCACTGGTATAGCTTCTAGCATCTGCTGAAGCGGGGTTGCCCTCCACTGAGGTTGATTACATTTAGTAAGCTAAGAAAATTCCCAAACAAAATTTTGTATAAGAGGAGTCGATATCGATTTAATATTAGCAATTCAAGAATGGAGTAATTAGAAGTTCTTCATACTAATTCTTAATTTTTTCTGTAGACATGTTTTGAGGCTAGTCAATGGGACAGCAGAACCTCAGTTCCACAGTGACAGAATTTCTCCTCTTGGGCCTCACCTAGAGTCCTAAGCTGTAGCGATGCCTCTTCATCGTCTTCTTCATAGTCTATGTTACAACTTAGTTGGGAAATTTCACCATCATCACCATTGTGATCACCGATCACCAGCTCCACACCCCCATGTACTTCCTGCTGGCCAACTTGGCTTTCCGAGATGTCAGTGACTCATCAGTCACTGTACCCAAATTGCTGTTGAATCTCCTCTCCTAGCCAACAGCCATCTCATTTAATGAGTGCATCTTCCAAATGTTCTTCTCCCACTTCTTTGCCGGTGCTGTAATTTTTGTTTTTGTATTGCTGGCTATTGATTGGTATGTAGCAATCCATCAACCATTGCGATACTTGACTATCATGAACCAGAGTGTGTGCATGTGGCTTGTTGCAGGGGCATGACTGGGTGGATTTGGTCACTCAATTGTTCAAATTGGACTGGTTCTCCATTTGCCATTCTGTGGTCCAAATGTCCTGGACAATTTCTTCTGTGATGTCCCACAAGTCAAACTGGCCTGCACCGACACTTACTTGGTCGAATTGCTGATGGTATCCAACAGCGGGATGCTCATCATAATTCTGTTCATTGTCTTACTCCTTTCGTACATTGTTATCTTAGTCAGGATAAAGAAACATGTCACGGAAGGGAAGCGCAAAGCTCTGTTCACCTGTGGAACCCAGATCGCAGTTCTGTGTTTACAGTTCATACCCTCCATCTTCATCTATGCTCGGCCCTTCCGGAAAATCCCCCTGGACAAGTTGGCTTCAGTCTTTTTCACTGCAATCACACCAATGCTGAACTCGATGATATACACGCTGAGAAACGCCGAGATGAAGGTGGCCATCAGGAGACTGATGAAAATAATCCTTTTCTCAGGGAGGAAACTATAAAGATAGAATTTATCTTGAGTGATCTTTTTTTTTTCTATTTTGTAGTAATTATCCCACATGAACTTTCCATCAGATTAAACTTTTTCATTCATAATTCCTATTTGTGACAGTAGGGAAAAATATATTGGTCAATCACCTCGCATGAAGTTTGTATTCGTTATATTCAGCTTCCAAATAATGTATTAATTCCTTATACATTTTACTTGATCCTGATCTGGGGATCTCTACCATTTTCTCCATTGGAAGGATTGCCCCTACTTAATTTCTCCATGCTACTAATGTTGGTGGATCTGTCCTTCTCCAAGATGTGAGCACCAAGCGATCGTTCTACTAGGAATAACTGTGAATTGGCTCTTTCTTGAAAAATCTTTTTTTTTTCTAAAATTTTGTGTTATTTTTGTCTGATTGTTTTAGGGCATTGCCAGCATATATACAAAACAGATTGCTATTCCTCCACATTTTCTCTAGCATTTCTGACTACATTTCTTATATTTTTTAATAAGCTTAAGTGTAGTGAATTCACATACATGAAGTATTTGTTCACAATTTGCATGAATACTTCCATAAATGTCTGTTTTTTAGCCTTCCTCCATATTTGTTCCCATTCTTTTACATTATATTTGATTTTAGATTCTTTCCCCATTTTTCCATAAAAAATGGATTATTCTAGTTATGTCAGTAAAAATTTATTGTACATGTGGGTCTCACCTTTCATAGCTTTTGTCAGCCGAGCTTTTTGCACACAGCTGGGGTGCTTGAAGCCCTCTTCCCTCTGCTCCCCACAAGCTCCCTGTCTGCCACCCTCCCATCGCCCGCTATTACAGGGTATCCCCACAGCTCCTCCCCATCTTCCCTTTACTAGGGGTTCCGTGTGCGCCTCATCCTGCCTTCCTCCAGTACCAGGGTTTCCATCCTTCCCCCATAGCAGTGGTGCTGTGTATTCCTTCATTCCCTCCTCTCCCCATTCCAGATTCCTCATTTTCTCCCCTGTGTACATACTCTCATTCCCACCTTTCCTGCACATTTCCTTCTAATCCTTCCCCTAGGTTTTTGTCTTCTTTCTCTAAGGGTAATGCAGGGCTTCAAGGTGTTAAACTGTGTTGGAAGAATTGGCTGAGATGAGATTAAGTATTGTTATGATGGAGAGCTTTAATGGTGACATGAACCAGTTCTATGATCTATCAACAATTACAGAGGTGGCTGTAGCTGTGGATAGCCTGATCAGATGTGCTATTCAAAAGTTATCTCAGTACAGAGAGAGACAGACAAACAAACACACAGAAGTGCTGTTGAGCTGAGTTGATGGCCTGTATAGACTTGGCCAACCAATGGGAATCAAGCTCTTTGAGGTGTCCTTTCCACTTATGAATGGGTCCATCAACATTAACATTATTCTAAAACTTGGGATTTCTAAGTTAGTTTATAAAGAATTCAGTGACATATAAAGAAACAATCGTATATTCATCTTTCCCATGTGTTCTTTGATAGTATTAATTTCCACAATCAATACAGAGTTGTATTAACAACAATAATAACAATAATAACAATAAAAGTATGTAATTAATACAGATTTCTATGCTCTTTTCCTCCTGTACTATATATATTGATTTTGATGACCCTGGGTGAATATCTGGATTACTTTTGGTGGGTGTTATTCAAGGAGTGGAAAATGGCTACCTCTTATCAATATCTAATTTCACTTCTCATGTTCACTTATGACACCAGGATTGTTTCCCTTTTGTGTTTCTCCAAACTTTTTTTGGGGGGGTCGGGGGGGAATCAATGTGCTCAATTCTGTTAGAGCCAGATGCCAACTTATTGTAGAGCAGCTAAATAGAGTCATAGATTCATAGACTTAAAGGGAAAAAGGGATCAACAGGTCATAGTGCGTGACCTTCTGTATATCACAGGCCATTAGATTTCACCTATTTACCCCTGTGTAAATCTCAATAACTTGAGTTTGGACATTTTGCCCTTTTTGACCCAAGTGGCTAGCTGGAGTCTGGGACCTTGTAACTTGCTCCAGCTGGGAGCAGAAAATGACAATAACATCTGGTGCTTTCTTGGATGCAATCTTATTTATTTACAAAAAATGTACAAATTCCTGCATCTCTGAACACAGGAGGAGCGAAAGTCAAAAGGGGATGTTCTTCGTTTACAGACCCAACCTTGCTTTATTCAGAACTGTGAGACCAGAACCTGTAGGCTTCACATCTTACTTACAGAGAGCTGCTTTGCTTTCTTCTTTCTGCTCTTGGTCTCTCCCTGTTCCTTGTCTAACCTTATACACAGACATGCACACACACACACACCACTCCTCAGAACAATCAGTGACAGACATGGGCCTTTTTCTGTTCTTTCAATGTACTCTGATTTTCAGCATGTGAAAAACGATGAAGGTACTGATGTTTTGAAATGTCAGAAAGAAGAGAATTATTGACCTAATGATTCACTCCCAAATGTTGGCTTTTTCCTTGACACTTTCTAATAGACGTTTTAAAACTTTTCATTTTGCAAACACATCTGATATTTTTTTTTTTTTTTTTTTTTTTTTTTTTGGGGGGGGGGGGTTATTTACTAGGTGTGGTGGTTTGTTTTGATACAAAGCCAAATTCTGAAATCTCGGACGTTCCCATGGAAAGAAGCACTGGTGTTTCCCAGTACTGTTAGACAGCATAGAAGTGTTTGGAGAGAGAAGTGGCTAGTCATTTCCAGGAATGGCCGCCAGATAATGTCATGCTTTCGGGGCTGAGGCCGGCACGTCCCATCTGTTCTGGGTCGCTCTGGGTTACTAACTCTGAGGGGGAGCTCATGTGATCTCAAAGCAGGCAGCCACATCGGAAGAAGAAATATCCGATTTAGAATTTATCGCCAGTGTGGAAAGTCCATAACTCATCTGATGGCAGACTGTGCTCTTCCCTGCCTGCCACACACAGGGCCCCTTGCTGGACTGGAATCGGTGCAGCAGACCATGGAGCAGAATGCCTGGGAATTAAGAGTCCATTCAGATGCAAGGGGCACCCCTTCGCTGGGAAGGGTTCAGTGGCCATCAGTGCCTGGCAGAGGCAGACACTTGGGTCGGGCCTGGCCGTTACCTATGACAGTTCTGATTACAGCATTGGCAAGGCAGAAACAGAGCAGCGCAATCAAGCCCCAGTCCCTGGGGGTGGGGACGGATACTTCAAGGTGCCCGACAGCCACCGATTGCAGGGTGCGGTGGCTCAGAGTGTCCACAGCCTTGAGTCCTCCACCGTTTACTGTTTTGGGGACAGCCCCTTCGCCTGGACTTTGCCCACTTTCCAGCAGATCCACTCTGCCCTCTGCCACTCATCGTGGATGCTCGGCTCCTCTGGGGACCATCGCTGGTCACCACTCTACCAATGTATACAGTTGGGGGTACATTACCCCCCAAGACCCATGTAAACTAACACCCAGGACTGTGCCGTGGCCCTCGGTTTTGGAACCGCTGATGTATTGATTGGCAAGTCAGTGGCATTTGTCACTGACACAAATATTATAACAATATGATGCCATACGTATAATTTACATCAGGATTTGTTAGAGACACATGGTGGGTGAGCTGATATCTTTATTGCACCCACTTTGTTGGTGAGAAAGACCAGCTTTTGACTCTTCTTCTGACCTGAAGGAAAGCTCTGTATAAATTTGAAAGCTGGGCTCTCTCACCAGCACGAGTTGTTTCAGTAAAAGATAATACATCACCCACCTTGTCTCTCTAATATCCTGGGATCAACATGGTTGGAACGATACTGCAAATACACGTGTTTATCTCACTATTGAATTTTGGCTAGTATCCTGGGTCCAGAACCGGGAACTATTATACCAGCAATGTTGATGGAGCTACTTTGTATTAGCAAAGGTTTAGCTGAGATGGGGATCTTACCTGCTCATCTCAGTTGCACTCGCTTTCTCTAACCTGCCATCAGCCACCCTTGGATCTTTGTGTGCTGGGCCAAATCCTGATCCCTTTGAATACATCAGCTAAATCCCAGTGACTTCAATGGAGTACAAATTTGGCCTCATTATCCAATCTGATTGTCTTTAAGAAATGCTGCATAACTTCCTCTTAAAAAACCAACAAACAAACAACACTTTTCAACAATAGCACAAATGACATAACATTGATTTATTTTTTTAGGTTAAAATAATAAAATCGTGTCTATAAGTCTCTTTATTCCATAACACATCATTAATAACACAATTGCACCCAAGCACTATTCAAAAATTATGTTAACAGGAATTCAGCCATGCAGACAACTCTTCTGTACCCCTTTATCATTGTGAAAATAAAACCTTCAGCTCGCTCAGAAAACCCCATCAAAGAGATGACACCTGGGATGATCCAACAGATCATAGAATCATAGAATCACAGAAGAATAGGATTGGAAGGGACTTCAAGAGATCATCTAGTCCAACCCTGTGCTCAAAGCAGAACCAACCCCAACTAAACCATCCCAGCCACAGCATTGATGGAGATTCCACCACCTCCCTAGGTAACCCATTCAAGTGCTTCACCATCCTTTTAGTGAAAAAGTTTTTCCTAATGTCCAACCTAGACCACCCAAAATATGACAAACTATTGACAATGATGTCTAACTATACACTCATCACCCCCCCATGCATTCCCACCTTAAAAAACACTTGGAATAAAGGAACAAATCAACCCACCAGCAAACAAGTTAAAAAATAAACTAAAAAACAGAGACAGAAACAAAACCAAAAAGCTACTGCACTGATATTGCAATCCCCTGGGTATTTTTACCTGAAAAATAAGAAGAGCCAGAGAGTCCATGATGTCTACTAAGGACTGTAATATGGCTACTGATTTTATGTAGAAGGAACTCAGAGATAATGGTGATGGTTGGCAGTATACAAACCTAAGATAGGTAGAGCGAGAGAGAGAGAGATGGGGCTTGAGAAATAGATCTTGTCTGTGTTTCGTCAATCTCTCCAGCGGTATCTCCTGCAAGTCCTTATGTATGATGATAATTGGCCCCCACACAGAGCAGGACTCGGATATTTAATGGGGTCCCGATCTCTGTGTCATGTGCTAAAATTAAGACTTCCAGACCCACCGGTCATGCTCCTCCTTACGTTGCTCCTCAACTTGCCTTCATATACAGCAAAAATATTGTTCCTGCAAAAGGGCCTGTAGTTGAAAGAGAACCAAAATGGATGGCCCCAGAGTGGAGTGTTGTTTTCTCCCAGTGATTTTCTTTCAACGAGGTAACAACTCAGGTAGGCGAGTTGCCAGGAATAAAGAGCGATGGGTTGCCATTGAGGAAGTCCAGATTTATGTAATCACCATGACAGTATTTCCATACATAGTACAACAGAGAGTTTATCATTTAATACAGTCATACCCCCCTCTGTCACAAAATCCAACAAAAAGACCATCCTACCACAAGCAGAGTTTTGATGTCATAAGGGAAAAGTTAAAGCCTCTATGAAGACCAATGGGAACTTTGTTATAGCTATTTATTTTATGTGGAATGTTCTCAGATGTTGATGACTGGCAGTGTAAAAATATAAGGTAGATAGATAGATAGATAGATAGATATATATAGAGAGATTTTCATCATATTTACATCTCTGTAAACAAGAGCAACTCCAATAAAGTCAGTTAAAAATTGCACAGCATGTTCTCATGGAGACAAAAATGTCATCAGTTGAGTATATCTATAAATAAATGCAGAATGAAACCATGGTTGTCAGAGAAAGATGGATCTTTTGTTCTTGGTGAATAACTTCCACACAATCAGTTTCCTCAGGACAGCTTTGATCTCCTTGTTCTGCATGCTGTAGATGATTGAATTCATCACTGGAGTGACCAGCGAATAGAAAACATCCCCCATGAGATCCAGCCCTGATGTGGAGCTGGAGGTGGGTTTCAGGTAGGCAAATCCGCCAGTGATAATGAACAAGGAGACCACAGTGAGGTGAGGGAGGCAGGTGGAGAAGGCTTTGTGCCGGCCCTGCTCAGAGGGGATCCTCAGCACTGTTTTGATGATTTGAACATATGACACAATTATCATAACAAAACAGCTTAACAATAAGACCGCATTAAAGAAAATAACCCTGGTTTCAGTGAGGTACGAGTCGGAGCAGGCAAGCTTGAGGAGCTGGGGAATGTCACAGAAGAACTGATCCACCATGTTGCCTCCACAGAAAGATATAGCAAATGTGCTCCCGGTGTGCAGGGCAGAGTAGAGCACACCACTGACCCATGTACCAGCTGCCATTTGGACACAAGCTCCAATGTTCATCACTCTCTCATAGTGCAGTGGTTGGCAGATAGCGACGTATCGGTCGTACGCCATGACGGTCAGTATGGCAAGATCAGCTGAACCGAGGAACATGAAGAGAAAGACTTGGGTGACGCATCCACAATAAGAAATTGATCTGGTGTTCATGAGAGAGTTGAGCATGGATTTGGGGACGGTGACAGAGATGAAGCTGAGGTCTATGGTGGACAGGTTCATCAGGAAGAAGTAGAGGGGAGTGTGAAGGTGGCGGTCGAAGGCTACAGCTGTGACGATGAGAAGGTTCCCCACCAGGGGAAATCACTAGAAACACCACAACGTGCAAAATCTGCAGCTCTAGAACGTCAGAGACACTCAGGAGAAGAAACTCTCCAATGATCTGCAACTCCCAATTTTCTTCTTTCTGATGTTTTTAGCTATTTATCTAATCACTCTGTTGGGGAACATGGTGATCATGGGGGTGATAAAGGCTGACCCTTGCCTCAGCACCCCCATGTACTTTTTTCATTCCATCTATCCCTCTCAGATATCTCTTATTCCTCGGTCACGGTTCCTACAATGCTCGTGAATTCCCTAGCAGAGGTGAAAAGAATTTCTGTCCACGGCTGCATTGCCCAGATCATCTTTAGTCTCCTGGCTGGTGGCAGTGAAGTGTTCATTCTGGCAGCAATGGCTCAGGACCGATATGCTGCTATATATGAACCGCTGCATTATATGAGGATTAAGAACAAAGATGTCTGCTGTCAGCTAATGATGGGTGCATGGATGCTGAGGTTTATATATGCATTGATAAACACTCTTCCCTTATTAAATGTAGATTTCTGTGGGCCCAACAAAATCAACCATTTCAGCTGTGAGCTTCCTCCTGTATTAGACCTGTAGTGCACTGAGACAGTCAGCAATAAACTCTGCTTCATATCTCAGCAATGCTGGTCGGAATCATCACCTTCTCCTTTAATCTCGTCTCCTACATTCACATCATCTTCACCATCCTGAGAATACAATCCACAGAGGGGAGGCATAAAGCCTTCTCCACCTGCAGCTCCCACCTCACTGTACTTGTTTTATTCTACAGCACTGGGTTGTTCCGGTGTCTGAGACCCAACTCAGTATCCTCTGAGGTTATGGACACGCTGTTCTCCATTCAATACAGCATCTTAACTCCTATGCTAAATCCCATCATCTACAGCCTGAAAAACAAGGAGGTGAAGCAGTGCTGGGGAAAATATCAGAGAAATTCAGATTTCTCAAGTTTAGAATCATAGAATCATAGAATATTAGAGTTGGAAGGGACCTCAGGAGGTCATCTAGTCCAACCCCCTGCTCAAAGCAGGACTAACCTCAGATATATCATCTCAGCCAGGACTTTGTCAAGTCTCAGATTAAAAATCTCTAAAGATGGAGATTCCACCACCTCCCTAGATAACCCATTCCAGTGCTTAACCACCCTCCTACTGAAAAACTTTTTCCAAATGTCCAACCTAGACCTCCCGCCCTGCAACTTGAGACTATTGCTCCTTGTTCTGTCATCTGCCACCACCGAGAACAGCCGAACCCCATCCTCCCTGGAACCCCCTTTCAGGTAGTTAAAGGCCGCTATCAAATCCCCCCTCATTCTTCTCTTTTGCAGACTAAACAAGCCCAGTTCCCTCAGCCTCTCCTCATAAGTCCTGTGCTCCAGCCCCCTAATCATTTTGGTTGCCCTCCGCTGCACTCTCTCCAACTTCTCCACTTCCTATTTGTAGTGGGGGGCCCAAATCTGGACAAAATACTCTAAATGAGGCCTCACCAATGCCGAATAGAGGAGAATAATCACTTCCCGCGTCCTGCTGGCAATGTCCCTCCTAATGCAGCCCAATATGCTATTAGCCTTCTTGACAACCAGGGCACACTGCTGACTCATATCCAGCTTTTTATCCACTGTTACTCCCAGGTCCTTTTCTGCAGAACTACTGCCTAGCTCGTCGGTCCCCAGTCTATAGCTGTGAATGGGATTCTTCCTTCCTAAGTGGAGGACTCTGCACTTTTCTTTGTTGAACCTCATGAGATTTCTTTTGGCCCAATCCTCCAGTTTGTTTAGGTCACTCTGTATCCTATCCCTACCTTCCAGGGTATCTACCACTCCCCTCAGCTTAGTGTCGTCCACAAACTTGCTGAGGGTGCAATCTACCCCATCCTCCAGATCATTAATAAAGATATTGAACAAAACCGGCCCCACAGTTTTGATCATTTCATGTGTAATAATGATACATGGAAGAAATGTCAGTAAGTGGCTGGCAATACGCTGAGCTCATGAAATAGACTAGCTTATCTGTAATAGTTTATGAATACTGTATGTTGATTGGGTACTGGGATGCCTACCCCTGTTGTGTCTGAAGAAAGTACACTTTCCTAGACTGTCATTAGGGGATGGTGAGCCTTTAGGTAAGATAGAATGCTGTTCCAGGAAGAAGGATTACTAGGAAGAGACGGGATTCATCTAACGAAGACAGGGAAGAGTATCTTCGCAGACAGGCTGGCTAACCTAGTGAGGAGAGCATTAAATTAGTTCTGATGGGGACCTAAGCCCGAAGGTTAGTGGGGAAGAGGGACACCACAAGGAAGCAGAAGGAGGAGGGTGCAGCAGGGGAGGCCTCCCGATTCATACTGTGAAAGTAGGCCAGTCGGTTACTTATCTTAAGTGCCTGTACACAAATGCAAGAAGCCTGGGAAAGAAGCAGGAGGAACTGGAAGTCCTGGCACAGTCAAGAAACTACGACATGATTGGAATAACTGAGACTTGGTGGAATAACTCTCACGACTGGAGCACTGTCATGGATGGGTATAAATTGTTCAGGAAGGACAGGCAGGGGCGAAAGGGGGAAGGAGTTGCACTGTATGTAAGAGAGCACTATGACTGCTCTGAGCTCCAGTATGAAACTGGAGATAAGTCAGTTGAATGTCTCTGGGTTAAGCTTAGAAGCAAGAACAATAAGCGTGATGTTGTGGAGGGTGTCTGTTACAGACCACCAGACCAGGAGGATGAGGTAGATGAGGCTTTCTTTACTCAACTAGGGAAAGTTTCCAGTTCACAGGGCCTGATTCTCATGGGAGACTTCAATCACCCTGACATCTGCTGGAAGAGCAATACAGCAGAGCACAAACAATCCAGGAAGTTTTTGGAGAGTGTCACTGACAATTTCCTGGTGCAAGTGCTGGAGCAACCAACTAGGGGCCATGCTTCTCTTGACCTGCTGCTCACAAACAGGGAAAATTTGGTAGGGGAAGTAGAAGTGGGTGGCAACTTAGGCAGCAGTGACCAGGAGATGGTCGAGTTCAGGATCCTGACAAAAGGAAGAAAGGAGAACAGCAGGATACGGACCATGGACCTCAGAAAAGCAGACTTTGACTCCCTCAGGGAACTGATGGGCAGGATTCCCTGGGAGGCTAATATGAGGGGGAAAGGAACCCAAGAGAGCTGGCTGTATTTTAAAGAGACCTTATTGAGGGCACAAGAGCAAAACATCCTGATGTGCAGAAAGAATAGTAAATATGGTAGGCGTCCAGCTTGGCTTTACAAAGATGTCTTTGGCGAACTTAAACGTAAAAAAGAAGCTTACAAGAAGTGGAAGCTTGGTCAGATGACTATGGAGGAATTATATAAACATTGCTCAAACGTGCAGGAATAAAATCAGGAAGGCCAAAGCACAACTGGAGTTGCAGCTAGCAAGGGACGTGAAGGGGAACAAGAAGGGTTTCTACAGGCATGTTGCCAACAAGAGGAAGGTTTGGGAAAGTGTGGGCCCCTTAGAGAACGAGGGAGGCGACCTAGTGACGGAGGATGTGGAGAAGGCTGAGGTACTCAATTCCTTTTTTGCCTCTGTCTTCACAGACAAGATCAGCTCCCAGACCACTGCACTGGGTGGCACAGAATGGGAAGGAGGTGAACATCCCACAGTGCTGAAGGAACAGGTCCAAGACTATTTAGAAAGATTGGACATACACAAGTCCATGGGGCCGGATGCAATGCACCCGAGGGTGCTGAGGGAGTTGGCTGAGGTGATTTCAGAGCCGTTGGCTATTATCTTCGAAAGCTCATGGGAATTGGGGGAGGTCCCTGAGGACTGGAAAAAAGCAAATCTAGTGCCCATCTTCAAGAAAGGGAGGAAAGAGGATCCAGGGAACTACAGACCGGTCAGCCTCACCTCAAATCCTGGAAAAATCATAGAGCAGGTCTTCAAGGAATCCATTTTAAGGCACTTGGAAGAGAGGAAGGTGATCAGGAACAGTCAACATGGATTCACTAAGGGAAAGTCATGCCTGACCAACCTGATTGCTTTCTATGATGAGGTGACTGGCTCTATGGATGTATGGAAGGCGGTGGATGTGATATACCTTGACTTTAGCAAAGCTTTTGATACTGTCTCGCACAGTATTCTTATCAGCAAGTTAAAGAAGTATGGGTTGGATGAATGGACTATAAAATGGATAGAGAACTTGCTAGACAATAGGGCTCAACGAGTAGTGATCAATGGCTCCGTGTCTAGCTGGCAACCGATCACAAGCGGAGTTCCCCAGGGGTCGGTTCTGGGGCCGGTTTTGTTCAACATCTTCATTAACAATCTGGAGGATGGGGTAGATTGCACCCTCAGCAAGTTCGCAGATGACACTAAGCTTGGGGGAATGTTAGATATCCTGGAAGGTAGGGATAGGATACAGAGTGACCTAAACAAACTGGAGGATTGGGCCAAAAGAAATCTCATGAGGTTCAACAAAGAAAAGTGCAGAGTCCTCCACTTAGGAAGGAAGAATCCCATACACAGCTATAGACTGGGGACCAACGAGCTAGGCAGCAGCTCTGCAGAAAAGGACCTGGGGGTAAGAGTGGATAAAAAGCTGGCTATGAGTCAGCAGTGTGCTCTGGTTGTCAAGAAGGCTAATTGCATATTGGGCTGCATTACAAGGGGCATTGCCAGCAGGTCACAGGATGTGATTATTCCCCTCTATTCGGCGTTGGTGAGACCGCATTTAGAATATTGTGTCCAGTTTTGGGCCCCCCACTACAAAAAGGATGTGGACAGGTTGGAGAGAGTCCAGTGGAGGGCAACCAAAATGATTAGGGGGCTGGAGCACAGGACTTATGAGGAAAGGCAGAGGGAAATAGGTTTTCTCGGGTAAAAAAACCAGCAAGTTCCTGAATGATGGACACTGACTTTTATGAGAAGATGAGGGGTGCCCATATGTAAGACGGGAAGTGATCCAAGTATGGTGGGGAATTTTCCTGGCTTATGGTAGACTCTGATGGTGAAAGTATCTCAGTCCATGACCCAACTCCCTTTACTGACTGACCTCAAGAGCTCCCCTTCCTCTCTTCCATAGAGTGGAGTCTTCTCAACCTGAGGAAGGCTGGCCCAGGATCCTCAGGATGCTTCACTATAGAATCATAGAATATTAGGGGGATCTCAGGAGGTCATCTAGTCCAACCCCTGCTCAAAGCAGGACTAACCTCAGCTAAATCATCCCAGCCAGGTCTTTGTCAAGCCACAACTTAAAAACCTCTGAAGATGGAGATTCCACCACCACCCTAGGTAACCCATTCCAGTGCTTCACCACCCTCCTAAAGAAAAACTTTTTCCTAGTATCCAACCTAGACCTCCTCTGCTGCAACTTGAGACCATTGCTCCTTGTTCTGTCATTTACCACCATTGAGAACATCCAAGCTCCATCCTCCCTGGAACCCCCCTTCAGGTAGTTGAAGGCTGCTATCAAATCCCCCCTCATTCTTCTCTTCAGCAGACTAAACAAACCCAATTCTCTCAGCCTCTCCTCATCAGTCAGGTGCTCCAGCCCTCTCATCATTTTTGTTGCTCTGCAGTGGACTCTCTCCAAATTGTCCCCATACTTTGTGTAGTGAAGGGCCCAAAACTGGACACAATACTCCAAATGCGGCCTCACCAGTGCCGAATAGAGGGGAATAATCACTTCCCTCGATCTCCTGGCATTGGTCCTACTAGTGCAGCCCAGTATGCTATTAGCCTTCTTTGGCAACCAGGGCAACCAGGGCACACTGCTGACTCATATAGAGGATAGAGGCAAAAGGTTTCTTATATCATTGCTAAGTAAGATGTATTGTAAAACTCACACGTAAAATGTAAAAAGTTTTGGGAGAGACCCAACCAAAAAACCGAACAAAAAAAATCCAAACATATAAAGTTTTGGGAAACACCCAACTAAACAGACACCGTGTTTCAGAAAGGGGATGACAGCCCACTTACATGTAGCTGGTTTTTCTGGAGTTTATGTATTAGAAAGGCTCCTTCCAGGCTACTGCAGAACTAAGGCAGAGCCGTGCCTGACTGGTGAGATGCACAACTTCCCTATCTTTGAGTGTGATTCATGGGAAAGGACAGGGGGTGCTGAGGGAAGAGAACAACTCCACCCAGGAACCCGGTTCTTCCTTCCTGCCTCAGTGGACAACACGGTATGAAGTATCCATGCAGTGTGGTGGGAGGATCATACTTCAGGAGGGCTGGGACATGAAGGAGGAAAGAAGATACTCAGCACTCTGGAGGAGGAAGAGAGAAAGGAGACATTTCCCTTCCTTTCCACCTTTGGGAAGACTGATGGAGATCCTAAAATGCTGACAAAGGGAAGTAAGTGGTATGAGGTATTGATGGTCTAACACCATCAAGGATGTTGGAAACACAGCAGGGGTGGCTCTGCTCCCTAGGATGAAAAGAGGGTGCTGGAGAGTCCCCTTTAACCACGGTACACCTGGCTGACTAGTTTTTGACAACATCTCCATCCTGTGTCAGTGTCAGTGCATCAACACATCACATTACAGCGACATAGCACCGTTCTACAGCACAGCCACTGCAAAACAATGGCCAGGTGTCCCCCAGTCATGTTGTGCTTTGTCTGACAACCAAGCGACTGCTCCTCAGCTATTCCAGCACCCGCAGATTGAAGCCATCCTTTCTAAATCCCATCGCAGTTTGAGAAAACCTTGCAGCATTCGGGCAGGCTGACCTCTTCGTCAGTGGTTACTAAGGGTGGCCCAGGCTCCCTGGTAACATCACAGTAGAGTCTCTTTGGGAAGAATTCCCGTGTGCTCACCAAAGCAGATATAGGTGATTGCAGCCCAGCACATGGAGAATGGTGCTGAAAAAGTGACACTTTGTGTCTGGGCATGTGTGTTAGGCAGGAATATCGAGTTATTAACAAATCGAAGAGGCAGACAAAGACACCTCTTTCCTGGTGTCATTCTCTACTAGCCCCAGTTTTATAGCAGTGCATCTCGACTGACTTCAGTGCAGTTACTTATGATTCATGCTGGGGTAAGTAAGCGGGGTATTGCTTCCTAATTCACTCTTCAAAAGGTTTAAATCTTTCATTTCATTTTAAATATTCACTCCGTTACTGCAATGCACTGATAAATGCACTCATTTTTTCTATTTTACTGGGTTTTTTTTTTCTGGAGAACGGATTTAAAAAATCAGAAGAACAGGAAGGTAAAGTAATGGGAAGCGAGGGAAGAGAAGGGAGGAACATGGCAGGAAGGGGAAATGAATGTAACCTCTTGGTTTCCACCCGATAGTGATTAATCAAAGGTTATTAAAAACTGAGAATTAATATTTTCAAATTTGTCTGAGTCCATCTTCTTTGAAACGTTTCTTGAGCTTTTTCTGCCATGTCAGACAAGTTGTTGGTGCTATCTTCTATCCTTGGATGCAATCTGCTTACCTCATCACTAGTAGCTGAATGCCTGGGGAATTGCACAGGTGTAATGTGTAAAGTCACCTAAGTGAAAAAGCCAAAATGTGGCTGAGAACTTAAAAAGTGAACGATAACAGACTGTGAATCCCAGTAATAATTGAATCTGTTACTAATCTAAACAGAAAGAGGTCTGAACTTTTCTTCTAGGTGTTTCCATCATTTTGCACAAACTTAACAGACAATCTGGGCTTCAGTGTGAGGTTTGGGTTAATGTGTGTGCGGGTTGTTTGATTTGTGTGTGGGTTGTGTTGTGCTGGGATTCTTGTGCTGATTTGTGTGAGAATGTGCTGCGGTGAGGGGCTATGTGTGTGTAAGGTTATTGTGAGCACTGGTAGTGTTTTTGTGTGGGTTGTTGTGCTGATTTGTCTGCCTTTTTGACGTTGTCTATTATTAGCGCTGCTTCCCCACTGACTAGGGGACCTACACTTTCCTTCATTTTCCTCTTGCTTCTAATGTAGTTATAATTCCTCTCCTTCTTCCCTTTTACGTTCCTTTGTAGGTGTAACTCATTTTTGCTTTAGCTTTTCTGACACTCTCCCTAGTTGATTGCCCTATTTTTTTGTACACGTCCTCACCAATGTGTCCATCCTTTCACCAATTATGGGATTCCTGTTTGATTTTCAGGCTTAATAGATTTCAGAGTGACACACAGGGGGACACTCCTGGAATATTATTACATAAGTTTTAATATGAACCCAATCAGTCATGGCCAAATTTTGGCATTTGATATGAGCCCACATGCATTGTATTTTTTTGCGTCTCTATGGATAGATAATAAATTACCTTTCAACCTAACTGCCTTTTTTTTCCCCTGTAAAATCTCCTTTTATGGCAATTAGGAGAATAAATCCCACTGAAAACCCTTTACCCATTTTGAAAACCTTAGCCCCTTCATTCTGATTTCAGCCAAAATTCCAAGGTGGATTAATTTCCTTCTGGGTGGCTCCGTAATCTGAATTACATGTTCACAATGTGTGAGGCATACCCTTACAGTCAGTGTAAATTTACAAGGTTCACCTGACAACAGCATACACACCTGAATGTTTGTGCAAGGATTGCAAGTCCTTTATTTTCATCCTGGAACATTGGGTTTTACGTATGTATTTGCCTCTGTAGGGGATGCAGTCATGAAAAGTGCTTGAGTGTTCATAACTTCCTGAAAAAACAACAAGAGTCCTGTAGCACCTTAAAGACCCGCAGAAATGTGTTAGTCTTTAGCATGCTACAGAACTCTCGTTGTTTTTGCTGTATACAGACTAACACGGCTACCCCTCTGGAATAATTTCCCAAATAGCCTCCATCATGATGTTGAATAAATCAGCAACATCTTTCCATATTTCCACGTATGCACACACGTAACCCATTAACCCTTAGGGTTTATTATTACTATTATTAATATTATTACTGAATACACCTGTAGATTTCTTTAACTGGGGAGGTTTCAAGTTTATACCAATTTCAAAACCTAAATGCAATTATAACAAACGTGCCATATTCCCTTCTCCAAATGAAGCGTGACCTCTTGTGATTGGATCCCACCATTGTTACCCTCCTGTGTTGCTGAGCCCTCTGGAACTGGGTGTTGACTGGTCACTATTCCTAGATGTGGGTCTCTCAACACTCCCATTGTTTCAGCCATTCAGTGTCGATGGCTCTTGATGACATTGAGATTGCTCTATGGGCATCACTTCCCCAGGACCTGTTCATGTTTCCTGCTACAGAAGAAGTGATCTTATCCAGAACAATGGTCACAATTAAAATAGCATTCATAAAACCAAACGGTATTAACAACTGGATGAAGACATGCACCTCAAACTATAACATCAACCTTAACCAAGGTGGCATTAATCTAGCTATCCATCTGGTCTTCTTTAAGATGTTCAGAAGCCTATCCACAAGTTTAGGTGCCTCAATATTTTTCAAAATCTGACCCTTGGGCATTTTTGAAAGATTTGATCAGTATATAGATAATATAGAGGGGAGGAAATCTTTAAAAATTATGTGTGTAAAACACACGTTTGATGCCACATCTGCAGAAACTGAGGTTTAAATTTAAAAGTTTGAAGTGACTGTGAGATATTCTTAGTGTCTCTTCCCACAGTGTATTAAAGTTATCTATGGTCTTGTGTATGACAACACTTAGGTCTGTGTAGGACACCGCAGAAGGATTTTGTGAAGCGAGGGCAGTGTGAATGGCAAGACTAGCCCTGAGTTAGCACAAATAATAATAACTAGGCTTTATGAGCAAAAGCAGGCCTCCCAAGCAAAGCTAAGTGCCTCATGACCTGGGCATAAACTCAGGAAATATGTTAACCCCACCATGACCTAGATATGAGTTTGAAATAGAGCAGGTAAAGATGAAAACAAGGAAACACAGCTAAGTGCCAATATCAGAGAAAATAACAAGCGTTAGGGCCCAATCCCCAAGTGGATTGAGATATAACCAGTGAGCATATTGCTGGAAGTGGGGGGAAGAAGTATATTGGGACCCCCCGGGTGCCACCATGTCCTGAAGCTCTCCGCTGACCTATAGAGGATCCATCAGACGCAGCGTGGCAGGTTCACCCCCTGGTTGCAACTCGCTTATAGAAAGGCTGATGGGCTTCCCCTTTCTCATTGTGGTAAGCGCCTGATTTATAACTCTAACAGCTTGAATTAGTGTAACAGCAGCTAGCAGCTTAAATAAACTAACAGTGTGGCTAAGTGCTCATCTGCCTGCTCTTTTCTCACTACCAAGATCTCAGACCACGATTTCTCCGCCTCTGTGGAATACAGCCTGGTCTACACTTATGCAAGAATTCAGAGGCAGTTGACGGAAGATACACACTGTCTTCACTATGCTGCACCGACGGGAAATGCGTACCCATTGACACAGTGCTACACTTTTTCCAGAGGTGGTTTTAATAGATCGACTTCCAGATTGATTGAGTGGGTCTTCACTTCCACTCATTCCATCTAGGTAAATCAATCTGATGGCAGCAAATTTGAAGCCATCAATGTAGACATAGCTTTAGTTGTTGTATAGCACTCATTATCATAGATATTAAAGAATTTTGCAAAGTGTCACGCATATCATTTCCATTTTACACAACAGCAACTGAGCATATGCTTCATAAATTTCGGATCACATGAAGAAAAGTTAAATGGGATCATAGTCAATGATTTTGTAGAGGAGGGAACAGGGGCATAGAGGAAAAAAGTAACAAGACCATGGTCAAACAGTGGAGGAGTCAGGAGATCCCAACTCCTTGGAGTCAAATCTACTCCATTGGTATCTGCAGTGTAAATATGGGTAAATGAGGTATTATCTCAGTCATGAGATATGGCTGATATTTTCGTATGAACACAAGAAAGTGGCATTTAATTCTCTTAAACGCCACTGATATTCACAGGCATTCTGGCTAATGTAATATATAAGAATGTTAAGGAGGCTGAAGGTGAGAGGAGTTCAGCCATAGAGATATCAGACATAAGAAACATTTCCAATGAGATTGAATTTAGACGCTTTTGAAAATTTAATCCAGAATGTCTCCGCCATGTGAAGGTTTGACTCCACCATTCGAATGGTAACCATCAGGGGAACGTCAGAATTATAATATTGACTGTTTTGAAAAGGATGTTAGACTATACATTGCAGAATTTGTTTTATTTCCCGTAGATGAAACCTTCGGCAAACAAATACCCAGGAAATCAAACAATCATCACAGAATTCATCCTCCTGGGATTTGGGGATCTCCCTCAACTGCAGACCCTTCTCTTCCTGCTGTTTCTAGTGATCTACGTTGTAACCATGGTTGGGAACATCCTCATTATTGCACTCATTGTGACTGATCAGTACCTTCACACTCCCATGTACTTCTTCTTGGGGAACTTGTCCTGCTTGGAGACCTGCTGCACCTCCACCCTTCTGCCCAGGATGTTGGTCAGTCTCCTGACTGGGGACAGAACCATTTCATTTAGTGGCTGCATCACACAATTCTATATCTTTAGATTCCTGGTGGCGACTGAGTGTCTCCTCTTCTTTCTGATGTCTTACGACCGGTATTTAGCGATATACAAACCACTGCATTATGCAGCCCTTATGAATGGCAGGATCTGCCTCCAGATGACAGCTTGCTCTTCGGTAAGTGGATTTCTGGATCCTTTGCCAACCATGTCACTGATGTTACAACTCACTTTCTGTGGCGCCAATGAACTTGACCATTTCTTTTGTGATTTAAACCCAATAATAAAGTTGGCCTGCAGTGACACACACTCGCTGGACGTTGCTGCTTTGATACTCTGCTCCGTATTCACTTTGCCTCCATTTCTATTAACCCTGGCATCTTATGTTTCCATCATCGCCACCATCCTGTGAATCCCTTCCACCACCGGGAGGCAAAAGGCCTTTTCCACCTGCTCCTCCCACCTTATTGTGTGGGAATTTTCTATGGGACGTTAGTCACTGTATCTGCTATCAAACTCTGATGCACTGAGGGACCTGAACAAAATATTCCCTGTTTTCTATGGAGTCCTGACCCCACTGCTCAACCCCCTCATATACAGCCTGAGAAACAAGAAGGTAAAGGAAGCTTTGAGTAAAACTGGCATTAGATTTTTTGTCTTTTACAGGAAAATGGATATTTCAAGCTAAGATGATAGATAGCTAGATAGCTAGACAGAGTGTAAGGGAATGGATGGATAGATGGCTAGGGTGTAAGGGGATAGATAGATCGATAGATAAATAGATAGATAGATTATGGACCACTTATTAGAAATATGAGCTTGCAAACTGTGGCTGATGGCCGGCTTCCCTCAGTGGGTCTCGCACCTTCCTGCTTGTAATGGGCCAGGAAGTTGCCCGTCACCCTGTCTTCCCAGGGGAGGGGGTAGGGACCCGGGCCTACCCGCTGCTCCGGGTCCCAGCCCAGGGACCCTATGAGAAGCAGCTATGTGCTGCTGGTACTGCTTTCCAGATGGCACACTCTTCCCCTGGGCTAATTTTCCCCCTCCTTCAGTCCTTCTGGCTTCTTGAGCCGGTACCTTCCTCCTCACTGCTCCACCACAGCGCTCTGCTCTCCAGTCTGTTCCTCTGCGCAGCTCAGCACTCCTATCACCACAGCACAGCACAGCACAGCACAGCACAGCACTCCTACTTCCTCCAGCTCATCCCCTGTGTGTTTGGGGCGGACCCCTTTTATGGAGCACCTGGCTGATCCTTAATCAGCCTCAGCTGCTCCTAATTGCCCCCAGTGGCTCTGAATTAGTCAGCAGGGAACAAAGCCCGGAGCATTCTGGAGCTCACATATCTCCCATCCAGCACTCTTCTACTGCCTTCTGCCTTCACCATATCACAAAACATAAACATATGAATAGTTCATACTCATCTTTATGTGCCTGTTGAACACATGAACTCATGTCTATCAGGATCAGGACTTCCTGAAGCCAAGAGTGGAGCACAGGTGTGGCCACGTGACAAAACTTGGGGGGAAAGTAGGACAAGAAGCCAAATCCTGAGACATTCCCTGCACCTCACTCCTACTCTATTATCTGAAGACTAACGTGTATTCTCCCTGAACTTCAATTACATATTCTCTGGGTGTGGCTGTATTACTTATTCTCCGAGTTTGCAAATATATCTTAATTAATTAATGAGAATAAAATAATTAAACATGTGATCTTGAATAAATTTAGCTTTTGTCATCTCTCCTTGCTTTGTCCCAAGTGATCTTAAATCTGGAATAAAATGTATTCTTCACACTTTCTACAGTGTTATAACTCATTTGAAATATATGTGTGGGCACCAGTTTCAATGGGTTTCAATGAAGCCAAATTGTTAATAAAATTGTGTCTAATTATTAAATTAGAAATCAATTGTACACACGGCTATGTCAACAGTTCAAGTCACTCTTCATTGGGGCCATGGTGACTCAACAAATCTGCACGCTTCCTCTCCTGAACATTTACATGCTGCAGTTTGATTATCTGAAATGCCTCTGTGAGGGATGGTAATTGCCTGTGTGTGTTCATATTGGTGCTATGTACCAATAGGAGGCATTAAAGACAGACTTGTCCACCCCAGCCAATCCACCTCCCTCGCCAACTTAAAATCAGTGGCCCAGCACAAGGTTAGCGGATCATTCCTTTGAAGGAAAGTCTAGGGATTTCATGGCATCTTCTGTATGTTCAAGGTAGGGTGAGGGTTCTTGATTCTACATATGGGGTAGGAAACTGCTGGGTGGAGGAGCCAGGGCTGCTTTAACAGGATGGTGGAAAAGACCATACATTCTGGAATGTTATCATAATCTATAAAGGCTTTGCCATGACAGAACTAGGAGCAATGGTCTCACGTTGCAGTGGGGAAGGTCTAGATTGGACTTTTTCCCTAGGAGGGTGGTGAAGCACTGGAATGGGTTAGCTAGGGAGGTGGTAGAATCTCCATCCTTAGAGGTTTTTAAGGTGCCGCTTGACAAAGCCCTGGCTGAGATGATTTAGTTGGGGTTAGTCCGGCTTTGGGGAAGGGGTTGGACAAGATGACCTCCTGAGGTCCTTTCCAACCCTCATCTGCTATTTTTCTATGGTATTCCAGGGTGTGAGGGAAGATGTAGTCTTACATTCTCTTTTCACCTCAGTGTCAATCAGGAGTAACTCCATGGAAGTATATGGTGCTGATTCTCTTCCTCTCACTCACTCTGGTATATATCAGGAGTGACTCAAGTAAATATAATGGATTTGACACTCGAGGGACTTGTCCACAAGGAGTTACTCAAGAAAATTAATCCAAGCTAGCTGAAGGTGTGGATTAAAAATGGATTAGTTAAACTGCATTAAACCCTTCTGTGGAAACTTTCATTTAGAATTACAGTGGCCTTTGTTTGGTTCAGTTCAATTCACTTTGGAAGTGTAATTAAGAAAAACTGAACTAAGGCCATACACATTTAGGCCCTGCTCTACATTAAAAAGTTAGATAGAGCCAGCTACCTTGCTCAGGGGGAGAAGGGGGATGAAAAATCCACACCCCGACCTAATCCCCAGTTTAGACAGCACTACATAAAGGGAAGAATTCTTTCATACACTTAGCTACCACTCTTGGGGAAGTGAATTACCTGCACCGATGGGAGAACCCCTTCTGTTGTCATAGGTAGCGTCTACACTGAACATAAGAATGGCCATATTGGGTCAGAACAGTGGTCCATCTTGCCCAGTATTCTGTCTTCTGACAGCATCTGATTCTAGATGCTTCAGAGGGCATGAACAGAAGAGGGCAGTTTATCAAATAATCCATCTCTTGTTGTATGCTCCCAGTTTCTAGCAGTCAGAGGTTTAGGGACAGCCAGAGCATGGGGTTGCTTCTCTAACTATCCTGGCTAATGGGCATTGATGGACCTATCCTCCATGAATGTATATCATTCTTTTTTAATCCCAGTTATACTTTGTTTACAGTTTACAATGATGCCAAGTTCTCTTTTGTTAGAAATAACCGAACAGGTTTTCCTGGGGGTGGCCTGAGGAGACGGAACCCTTTATTGCCTGCTCATTCCATATCGACGCCACGAGTGAGCAACGAGGGGTTACTTTACAATCCTTTTATCCATAACAGTATATAAATGTATACATTTCCGGCAACTCCCCGTAGACCAGTGTTTCTCAACCTGGGGGTTTAGAAGGGTCGCAAGTGCAGAGCTGGTATTGGGATTGGCAAGAAAGACAATTGCCTGGAGCCACAGGGGCGCCATGAAACTAAGTTACATGCCTCAGCCCCGTGGGGATGGGACTCAGGCTTCAGGGGTACAGTAGTTTGGAAAGGTTAAGAACCACTGCCGTAGACCCTTATTTGGTTACACTGACACCTATAAAATGAATATTAACAACTACATAATGAATATAATTATATCTGTCCCTGTTTGTTGTTTACAGGATTACCATACAGAGGACAGGCACATCATCTTAAAACCTATAAATTTTACATTAACATTCTTTGAAGTAAAGGTATGCCAGGGGAGAAGAAAGATAATGCTTTCTTCTCACCAAAAGGCCTTGCACAGAAATAGCAATAGGTATTTTACTAACCTCATCCCCAGCACAGATGTCCAGGAAGGGAGGAAAAGAAGAAAAAGATAACAGACTCTAACTAAAATGTACATCAATTAACAGAAACAAGGTTTCTCCTTGCCTTGACCCCGTTCCCTGTAGCTTTAGCCTGACCACTTGTCCACATTTAACTCTTTACTTTCCTACACTTTTCTTGTGTAACAACAGCTAATTTAAACCCCATGATTTTGTATATATAGTTGGGATCACTTCTTCCAATATGCATTACTTTTCTCTGACCAGAATTGAATTTCATCTACCATTTTGTTGCCCAGTCATCCAGTGTAGTGTAGCCCGCTTCGGACTTTGCTATCTTAAGTCATTTGTATCAACTGAAAATTTTGCCACCTCACTGTTGATTAAAGACAAAAAAATCATTTTGCCCATGAGCAAACACTTTTCAAAAAATGATCAGTCTATATCTGACCTCTCAGATCGGAATTAAAATTCATAATTTTGCTAGACACTAAAAATCATGGTCTTAATAAAAATCTGTAACCTGCTAACTTCCCTTATTTGTCCTCTGACTGAAGAGTTGTTAATGGGCAAGTTCCCTTGAAATATATGTTAGTTACATATGCTAAACAATTTGTTCCTCTTTTATTTAGCGAGTACCTTTCCCAGACCTGAAGAAGAGCTATGTGCAGTTCAAAAGTTTGTCCAAGAAAAATTATTACCTCACCCATTTTGTCTCTCTAATACCCTGGGACGAATATAGCTACAACAACAAAGCAAACAACAATGGAAGATATCAAATTTAGCTTTTCAGTCAGCTTGAAACTTGGATTAACATATTGGGAAAAAATATCCATATATGTTCCTTTTATGAGTATCGCAGATGCCCAACATGTCAGTATCTAACCCCCTAATAGCTACCTGATCTAATGCCCATATGGACTTTTATTACAACAACATTATTGATCTGTAAGTTTTATCTATTTATACCTTCACAATTAAGCTCTACTGATCAGCTGACAATGAGAGGTCATTAAGATTAATGGGTCCCACTGGGCATTATTAAAAAGTCTGTGCAATGATCTTGAAAAAGAGTTCCAACTCCACACAGATTTCAGAAGGCATTGTTAAAATCCATCCATTGGTGTAGCACCGCTGGAGTGCACAATGTTACATTCGGGATAAATTTGGCCCATTACACTAAATGCCGAGGGGCTGGAGGTGCTTACAGACGTCTCAGTCGTGCTTAAGACGAAAATAAAAGTAACGTAAAATTAAAGCAGGTAAATGAGACCTCGCAGGATTGAACACACAGGAGGAAGAAAACATGCTGGGCCAGGTCCTCAGCTGGTGTAAATTGGCATCACCTCATGCAAGTGAATGGAGCTGGGTTGATTTTCACCAGCTGAGGCTCTGGTTCAATGATGTGTAGCCGAATTGAGGCATGACTTCATTCTCACAAGAGGAATATCCCCGACTGGGTCCCAGAGTAGCAAGCAGTGGAAATGTCTTTGGGGCCTAGGCAATGCTTCCTCAGTAGAGAAAAAACAGCTATTAACTTCGAAGGGCATCAAGGGGAATCCAGCCAGTTCTGTGTAAACATCAGGGGGTCAGATTTCTTCCAGGAGTAACTCCACTATAGGCAGTGAGATTACACCCTGGATAAGTTTGGTCCATGTGCTGTTAGCAGAACCATCGGAACAGTTAAGGGCTGCTCGGCTCCGGGAATGAGGATACAGATTGTGTTTATGTTCATATCACACTGGTTAAAATCTGCCCCCTCAGGTGCTAGTGACCAGTTCTGGGTGCTAACTGAGGGCCAGCTAAGAAACCCCTTGGTCACATTAGTGAACAGTTACACACTCAAACAGTCCCACTGAAGTCAAGGGAGCTACTAGTGACAGTAACTGCTTACCAATATGAGTGAAGGAATCACAGTCTGACCTTTACTAAGCACTCCAGCCTATCATCTATCTATCTATCTATCTATCTATCTCCATACACAATTTCTCTCTCTCTTTTTCTTTCTCGCTCTTGTTTAGCACCATGGATTCTTGGCATGCACAGGAAAGGCAGCAAAGCCACATGAAACTGGCATATAGTGTTTCTATTCAAGTATTCTTTGGGGCCTGAGAGGTTTATAGGGAAAGAGAAAACTCAGGTGTCTGCTTGACCTCTGGAGGCAGGAGCCAGCTTGCATATTGAACTGAATCTCCACCTTCCATATGGGCAAAGTGAGAGACGCAGAGTCACTTGCTCCAACTCCAGGCCATGCAAAGTGTGCCTCCTACAGCCATTCACACCTGTGGAAGGTGAGTTAGAGGACACGTTTTCCCTCTACTTTCACCAGGCAGGTTCTGTTGCCACTGGAATAAATCAGAAGTTACTCCAGTGAGATGAGTGAGTCTTGCCCACATGCTTAGGATTTAGCTGATCACCAGATTTGGGGTTGGGAAGGAATTTCCCCCGGGGCAGATTGGCAGAGGCCCTGGAGGGTTTTCACCTTCTGCAGCATGGGGCACGGGCCACTCGCTGGTGCATTCTTGGTACCTTGAAGTCTTTAAACCATTATTTGAGGACTTCAATAAATCAGTCATAGGTTAGGGCGTCTATTACAGGAGTGTATTGCCCTAACTGCACTGACAAAAGCCATGCAGCTCTCGTTGAGGAGGTTTTACCACGTCAGCATTGCAGGACAATCCCATCGGTGGGAGGAGCATTTCAGTACTCACGCCTCCCCTGCTTTGTTGACAAATGCTGATGTTTGTCAGCAGAACGCTGTAGTGAGGACCAGCCGTTAGTCTGTCTCAGCAAGAGACAACTGGAAGTCTCCCAGCGCCATCGCACTGTCTAAACGGGGGGTTAGGAATGACTGTGGATTACCCCTGAGTCATGTCCTTACACCAATATGCAGCTGTAGTGTAGACCTGGCCTCAATAAGTTTTCCCGGCCTGAAGCAGAGCTCTGTGTAAGCTTGAAAGCGTGTCTCTCTCTCCAATAGAAGTTGGCCCAATAAAAAATACCACCTCCCTCACCCTGTCTCTCTCACTTTTTGGATTATCGTTTTTTCAATGAAATGTCACATTTTCCTATGAAAAGTTTCCAAGAAAACGATTTTCCCTTTTGTTTCATCAACCTTTGCTGCAGAGAAAAGCCCCATTTTCTAACCGCCTCTAAGGAAGACCGCTAAGGCCTGAAGTTACTGCTGTAGCTAACAGCTAATGCCGCAGGGGATATTGGAATAGGATTTGCCTTCCTGAGAGTCTGCCTGCCTCAGCTTAGCTTTAAAAAGCTTGTTGAAAACTCCCTGGGTTGTTTGTCGCTAAGAATGATCCGATCCCCATGTGCCACTGATTTCTATTTTAAGGAGCCAGAATAAACCCAATAAATGGTGTTTATTTTTGAAAGGCTTCTGCAGCTCCAGAGGGAAAGGCTGTTCAGAGATACACAACAGCTGGATCATGCATCCCTCTGTGGGCAATGGGCGATAAGGCCCTAGGGATGAGGGAAATATAATATCTCTGCCTTGTGCTCCCACAGAACCTCTGGCATCTACAGAAAAAGGGGATGTGCTACAGACATAAGACTCTGCACTCTCAGGGAAGGGACAAGGGGCAGGTAGGTGCCAGGGTCTATAACAGCTTAAAATGCCTTTCACACAGGTTTGACCTTGGGTCTCCCACATGCTAGGTCAGTACTGTGTTCGTTCACATATCGTTTTGTGCCAGGGACCGTATGTAATTCCAGGGGGGAGGGATACTGCAGCCTTCCAGGAGCTAAGAACAGTGGGGCATGATTAGGCGTCTTTTCTCCAGAGACCAACAGACAAAGAAAAAACTGCTGGATAAACAGAGTGAGTTTAAACTGACTCGGGACCTTCTTTTATCCAGCACCCAGACAGCACCTTCTGTCCCGACCTACGTGGGGAGGACAGGAAGGACTTTGGCTTACAAACACCCCCTTAAGACAGTAAGTTTTTAGCATGCCTCTAGGAACGTGTATCATTTTAACATGCTTTCTGTGTAACGCTTTCCTCTGGAGAATAACTGTGCTCCTTCGAAGAGAAAGCAAAGCACAGATGCTGGCCAGCTGCGGGTGTGTGGCTTGCTGGAGATATCACAGTGCAGGCGAGGAACTTTGCAGCCCAGAAAAACCTTGCTCAGGCAGGAGAGAGAGTTGAGTCTCCACCCCAGAAAAAAGATGGCTCCAGAGCCTAGAGTGGGTGCCCTCAAGGGACTGTGAAGGGAGAATACAGATGCAGCTGCCTTGAGCTGTGACAGCTGCTAATACATCTTAAAGCTTCAACTTGCCCTGAAGCACTAGGATTTTGAAATTCAGTCGCTGGCACCATTTTCAAGAGGCACTTTTTGTTCCCAGCACAGATGTACCTGGCGAGAGAGAACATGAGTGAGAGACAAAGTGACTTTTAAGGTGGATTTAAGGCGGAGTTAAGGGCTGAAGTCAGCAAACACAGTTTAAAAACCTACTCAAGCTCAGATAAGCTGCCTTAAACATGTGCCACCTGGCGGAGGTGAAATCCCAGCTCATAGCTCGTGTGCACGTGGAAGAGAGTAGGAGCGTGAGCTTTGTATTTGTACAGGTACAGCGTTAGGAGATAGAGAGACAGGAGAAGAAGTGTGACGGGGAAGTCATGTGTGATCTGCAGATCTTATCAGCGAGCCTGTTTTTCTGTGCATGGGCGGACAAGGGGTGGAGTGCAGAGGAATATCCCTTTAAATATCTGTGAGGTGTCCAGCGGTGCTCACAGAGGATGTCACCTATTTCCATACACGTAGGCTTGGAAGGATTTGATTATATCGGTAAATGTCGATTTCATCAAACAGACCAAAAAATATTTCCATCAACGAGCGTCAAAATTTGCAGCTTGGTAAAATAAAAAAAAATGTTGCCTGAGAACTCATCAGAGTTTGATTTAGTTATTTGTTTTGTCTATTTTGCTGTCAATTTGTGTTTTAGGAGTTTAACTTTGAGTCCCCACATCTGTCAATACATAATTGTTGTCTGACAGCCCCCAATAATTTCCCACCACTGTGAAAATTGAAACAGATAAAACATAAAAATATGTTTAAAAGTAAACATTGATACGATCCATCAAAATGATGTTAAAAAATTCGGTCCAACCTGTTTACACTACATAACCCTCCTGTCCTGCTCATTTTCTAAGTGAGAAACTTACTCAAAGTCCCAGTGTTATAGACTGCATCACCTTTTCAGTTACAATTAGCATCTCTAGCCACTCTCCATGTCACTGCAGTCCTGTATTAGAGCAAAGATGAATGAACAAGAGTGGGAGAGAAGCCAAACCAGGATAGACAGCAAGATGGCTGGGGAAAGTGCCCTTTCTATAATGCCCGGTGAATAGACATCTCTTAACAAATCAGTGTTCAGAGAACATCAACTAGGCTCAGCAAGATGGTTCTTTTCACAGCAACCTGTTGTTGGTACAACAAAAATTAAATTGCAGTCGATTCATCTGTGCTGAGACAGAGACAGATGATGATGCACCATAAATGGCTATCTAGAGAGAGAAATAAGGCTTGTCTACACAGTGAGTTAGTGTGTGTCAAGCCAGAGTTTGAATCTACTGCTTACCACCGTGCCGTGCAGTGACTTGCCATGTGGAGCTGGCTATGGTGCATTGAAAGTTTCCCATTCCAATGGGCGCATGTCAAAACCCCTAAGGAACATTTAGTGCCCTGTAGCAGGATCCACCTCTTCAGTCACTGTTCAGCAAGCTGGTGCACTTTAGATTCACACCCTGGCTTGAAGTGCACTTAATTTCCATGCAGAGAAGCTCATCGAGAGGAAAGCAGATATGTCAACAGATAGACAGACAAGCATCCATGGTGAGAGAGAGATGGGTACTGTTTATTACCCCCTTTTGACCCAAATAGGTAACAAAAATGTGGTTGTCTCAATTTGGAGCAGAAATCAGCATTGGACTCAGATATTTCTTTGGTGCAATCCTATTTGCAGGGTTCTTTCCCTGAACACAGAAGGAATCAAACCACAAGAGACAGTTTCTTTGCTCACACTTCTAAGCCCCCTTCCCGCCAGCATGCTGCCCAAAAGCTCTCTCTCTCTCTCTTTTTTTTTTGTCTTTCAATGCTTGTTCTGCTGCCTCTTTATAAATCCATGGTACGCCCATAAAGGACCCTTCCGCCCTTAGAATCAATGGAAGAGTGAAGCTGGATTTGTTGGCTTATTATGCATCAATTGTTCCTCCCTTTTACCTAGACAACATCCGCCTTTCTGCCAGTCAACGACCTTGGCAGGAATGCCCAGCAGAAACCACACCATGGTGACACATTTCATCCTCCTGGGATTCTCCAACCTCTCAGAGATGCAGGCGTTGCTTTTTGCCATGGTGCTGACCTCCTTCACCATCGTGCTGACGGGGAACATCCTCATCATGTTCATCACAACGCTGGATTCATCCCTCCACACCCCCATGTACTTCTTCCTCCGGAACCTGTCCTTCCTAGATATCTGCTACACCTCGGTCACCATCCCCAAGATGCTGGCCAACCTGCTGGCGGAGAACAAGAGCATTTCCTTCACCGGCTGTGCTGCTCAGCTGTATTTCTATCTGTTCTTCGCCACAGCGGAGTGCTACCTGCTGGCAGCCATGGCCTATGACCGTTACGTGGCTATCTCCCACCCTCTGCGTTACACCACCGTCATGAACGACAGGGTCTGTGTTCGGCTGGTGGTCGCTTCCTATGTCGTCGGCCTCCCCGTCTCCTTCGGACAGACCACGTTGATATTCAACCTGCCCTTCTGTGGGCCCAACGAGATCCACCACTTCTTCTGTGACATCCCTCCTCTGCTGAAGCTGGCCTGCACCGACACATACCTGAACGAGGTGGAGGTATTTGCGGTGGCCGTGCTGGTTGTCCTGGCCCCCTTCCTGTTGATCCTCACATCTTATGCCCACATCATCCTCACTATCTTCAAGATGTCGTCTGCCGAGGGCAGGCGCAAAGCCTTCTCCACCTGCTCCTCACATCTTGTGGTGGTGATTCTGTTCTTTGGCTCCGGCAGCTTTATTTACTTCCGCCCCAAGTCGAGTTATGGAGCAGACAATGATAGCGTGCCTGCCCTCTTGTACATCGTCCTCACACCCATGCTGAACCCCATTATCTACAGCCTTCGGAACCAGGAGGTGAAGGGGGTGCTAAGGAGGACACTGGGGCGAAGATGTGCTAACATCCAGGGCTGTTCACGGTTCTGATGTGGTTGCTTGGAGTATCTTGCACCTCAAAGAGCAGAGATCAGATCACAGCTCCCACCAAGACTCCGTGTGTAAGGTGGGCAACTCATTTTGGCTGAGCTTTCACAAACCAGCTTAAAGGAAGTAGGGACCCTAATCCCACTCAGTAGGAATCGGGTCCCCCAAGACAAATGGGTGTGATGCCTCCAGCCCCAGTTGCATAGGATTTGGGCACTTTACTCTCTTAGGCTCCTTTGACAATCATCTCTTTCTGTTCTCTCTGTTGCATCATGAAATGAAGGCTGTAGAGTTCTGTGAATGGAAGTGGAAAGACAAACTTTTGAAATGTTTGGACCAAAAGATTCTAAGCCTGTGCAAATCTGATTCATTCTTCCACCTTTTCTATAATGACACAGTGACATCTTCTGTAATGACTGCTTCATATCACCATTACAGCTAGAAGCTTCAGTAATGGACCAGTAACCCATTGTGCTAGGCACTGTACAAAGCAAAGAAACTGTCTCTGCTCCAAATAATTACAGTCCTGGGTTGTGGTACAAAGGGTCCCATTTTCCATCCCTACTAAATAACCTTTATTTTAGGGTGGTTTTTTTTACATGGCAAACCAAGAAAGAACACAAAGTCTCTAAGAGAGAGTGTGGATGTGCTTGTTCTGTGACATGCTGCATCTCTTCACCATACAAAAGTAGCTTGACTCTACTGCTAAAAAGGTTTGATTCCTAAGTGTATCTGCTGTTAGCATGGGACAAAGTGTCACTGCATGATATAGATTTTGAGCCCCGATACATCCTGCAGGTGCCTCAAATCCCCCAACCTCTGCTAAGACACCTGGAATACTCCTGTTTCCAGTGTGAAATATTTCATATGGCTGGTGAGACCACTCCCTTCTTCCAGGACATTGTTTCCTTCCTCTTTTACCTCCCTGATAACAATCCCTCCTTTCCTGGCTTCCCAGTCGCATACCCCAATTCCAGCGGTTCCCGTCTCTGGACTGTATTTCTCTCCTCAGCCACATAATTTCCCAGCAGTGTCGCCAATCATTACATCCAGTTCAGGGCTGGGGGGCGGAGGGAGGGGGCAACCACTCCATTAACCCCTGGGTATCCTGCATGCACATGTGCCTCAGCTCTGACTCACAGAGGATCTGTCCCGGGGTGTAAGTGGGCCCTCGAGAGGCAGGACCAGACAGGTGCCCCACAAAGAATCCTCTACTAAAGTGGGGTGGGAAGGATGTCTCTTAGATGCCCTCCCTCATATCACCCCAGCACACTTCCCCTCTGGGGGGAATGGAGGCCAGGGCTCCACCTACCCTTCAGATTGGCTGTCCGGGGTGGGGGGCTAGAGAAAAGACCCATGGTAGCTCGAATGTGCAGTGAGAAGGGAGTGGACTGGGAAGGTCTGCAGAGAGAGTTTTCCCCAGCTAGACAGCACGTGACTCTCGGGGTCGCTGAGTGGTGGGCGGTGGAGTGAGGGACCTCAAAGGGCTGCCTTTGCTCTCCCAATCTGTGCTGGCTGTTCTACCCCAGCCATGCTGCAGGGAGAGGCACACGGGATTCCCCCTTATAATCCTCCTAAACGCTTCGGTGTGCAACAAAACTTCACGCAAAGGCTGAGGTTTCCCAAGGGATTTCTCTCATCCGCCCCCATTAACCGGAACGGGGCACTCAAATCCCTCATGAAAATCTCAGCCTAAGCTAGCCGGTTGCCACATGGACATCCGGTCTTGAACCAGGCCAGGGTGGTGTCTACAGAAGGAAAAAAGGAGGCAGCAAGTCCCCCACTACCAAAATCCTCACTGCTTCATGTGAGCCAGAATCCCAAACCCGTACCAGGGCTTCTTGGGTGGCAAACAGCCCACTAACAATGTGCGTCTTCCACCATCTTCTCCCTGTCCAAGGCGCTGCATTGAACTACCTGGACAGCTATTCCATGGCACAATGGTGTGTTGTCTACATGTGGGTCTCCTGCACACGAAAACTTGGACATCTGGGGTTAGCATTCAATAAACTGTATTTAATGTCCAAGCAAAGCTCTTTGGGGGACCTGTGCTGAGTTCCTTGTTCGTTTTCCCTAGTTAATTCAACAGCAAGTTTCACTTTCAAACCTCCAGTGTCACATTATTGGGTGAACCGCACCTCTGGGTCTCTCTCAGCATATCACCTCAAGACCTTGGGCCTTCATTACCTGCCTCGGAGAGAAATCTCATGATTTTCCCAATCAAGATGAAAGTCGGTCTAAGTTAGCTTGTAGTCAAGTGTAAGATGAGATGAAACCAAACATGTGTAGGGTGTTTGATGTGTTAAAATACCTTTTATTCCCTAATGCTTTGTTCCCACTGTTTTAAAAAAAAAACATGGGTTGAAAAGTCTGTTGGCCACTACACCGCTGGTCACAGATTCCTAAATGGAGCAAAGGTAGGTGCCTGAATCCCAGGCGATCCTGCAGGGCAAGAATACATTGGAGTTCACGAGGCAACATAGCTGAAGCTGGGCATAAAAATGGCTCCTGAGCGTCATTGCCCATGAGGCCCTGCGGCAGCATTTCTGAATCACGATATTTGCATTTGGGGGCACTTCTGTTTTCAATGAAAAGTTGATATTTTCCATGGAGGCCTCTAAAACCTCGCTTTGATTAATTAAAAACACATTTTCCAGACAAGTCATCACAGCAGCAGACAGCAGTGGTGTCCAAAGGGTGACGGACACTTTCCGGGAGATGATGAGAAAAACATTCACATCAGGCAGTCTTTAAATAGACACACACTAGTGAACAGACTCTGATATCTCACACCTCAAACTTAGGGTTTCACCACCAGAGCGTGCTGGTTTTGGTCCCAGGCCCGCTAACTTCAGGGTGGTGATCTCAAGATATCGCCCCTTCCACTTCTTTTCCATCAGCACGAGAGAGCAATAGGTCGACAGGGACAATTTGGAGGGGTATTTCTGTGTACGACAGCTGTGCTTTCATTCCCTCTCCAAGATCACAGCCTCACTGAGTTCCCATGCCTGGAATGCACGGTACGAGATGGGCCCCGACATTCTGCGCACACAAAGCAGAGTGAAGGTGGGAATGGAAACACAGTCAGAGTGAAATGAGGTGACTTTCCCCAGGCCACGCAACAAGTAAGTGGCAGAGCCAGGAAGCAAATACAGAGTTCCAGTGCCTGATACACTAGCCCTCTCTGCTTCGGGCTGGGAGGAAGGAGTAGGGGACAGCGATAATGTCTAAATGCGGCTGCGTGGCTGCCTAGGGTCACAGATGAGAAGTTAGCATGTGCACTGTCCTGGCTGATTGATCTGCGTCATCGGGTGACCAACTGTCCCGCAAATCGCAGGACAGTCCTGCAACTGGCTGCTTTGTCCCACGTCCTGCAATGACCACACGATGTCCTACAAAATATGGAATTGGGTGGGGAGGGTGCTGCCCAGGCAGGCTGCTCTGCTCTGCACGGGGCAAGGAGTTGGAGGAGCTGCCCGGTTCGGCTGCTCCACTCTGGGCTCGGGGAGGGCTCAGGGGTGGCATGGGGAGGGGAACATGGATGGGGCAGGGCCAGGTGGGAAGGGAAGGATCGGAGCCAGCCACGGGGCAGGGTTGTTCACCTTGCTAGCAAGCTAGCAATATCGATAGCTATCAGCTAGCTACTGGATGTAGAATTTCGTTAAATGTGATGTTTTAACTGTCTACAGCGACCCGAAACGGGCTGTTTTGCTACGGGATGACAATAGCGCTCTTGGTTCCATTAAAGGGATTTATTTTTTCTCATTTCACTGCATCCCGCGATGTCCCACAAATGAGATCCTGCGGTCCTGAAATTCACGATGCTCAGATGTGAGCAGAACCTCTGGAGTGGGCCAGGGGCCGGTACACTATAGACAGGCCCCGCTCGACGGGTGCAGAAAATACAGGACAGGAACGGGGCAGACCCAGGGAAAGATTCTCAGCTCAAGAAAACTTGAACGGCTCTGTTCATGTAAGTGGGACTATGCCCCCCGACACCAGCTGGGGAATTGGCCCTCTGATGCCAGTGTAGCTGCTGCAGTTCACACCAAAGCTTAAGGTGGCCCCTGATGTTTGTTGGCGAGGGAAGGGAGATTATACTTCACAATAGCCACTGGGCTGGGGAGCGCAGAAGTGAGAAAAAAGGGAAGCAGTCAGCTACAATGTGTCTTCGCTACTAGATGTTGATAGAGGCTACCTAAGGGCAGAGAGAGATTTCATGTCTGAAGTGTTTGCTAGACGGCAGTGCTGTGTTGGGCTGAGAAATGGGCAGCGATAGCTCAAAGTCAATCACTCTTGAGAGGCCGCAGAGGATACCCATTGGCACAGGGGAGTGTATCGTAACGGACCATCGCTGTGGCCAAGGCATGGCTCAGAAAGGTAAATTACGCTTCATTGTGTGAATCATTCCCCGTCCCCTCCATACGCTCCCTGGGCTGCTTCTCTAAATGCAAATGACACTGGGGAAAAACACATCGATAACAAAGCTTTGGAGACAGAAAACTGTCCATAATGGGGATGGGTTTCAGTGAGGCCTAATTTTAAAAGTTTTGGGATTCAGCTGTATTTATTTAAAACAGAGCCGGGTGTTAAAGATCCCAATAATAAAAGTCCCTTCTCAAATTTTCCAGCTAAAACAGCTCTGGAGTTTTTTCTGGCACAGCTCTGAGAAATCTTGAGCGACACTGGGGAAGAAGAAAGGCCCAATCAAAGAGATCATTAGGAAGTCCAGTTAAGACTGCGGGTTATCTTCACAAGGCACAGCTGGACTCATGCCTGAGAATCCTTCAAACTATTTACTTTCTGTGTGTTTGGGAGAGGTCAGAGCATCTTTGCAGTGGGGATCTCAACACGCAGATGTGGTCAAATGCTCTGTATAGGATGCCCAGTGCGTGATACCAGAAATTCTCATATACCAAGAGGACGAAATATTATCTAGGCCAGTGGTTTTCAACCTTTTCAGATTACTGTCCCCCTTTCAGGAGTCTGATTTGCCTTGCGTACCCATTTCACCTCACTTAAAAACTGCTTGCTTACAAATCGGACATAAAAAACCACAAAAGTGTCACACCGCACTATTACTGAAATTATTACTGAATTATTATTGCTTACTTTCTCGGTTTGTCTGTAAGAATTTTTAGTTAGCACTGACTTTGCTGATGCTTTTTATGTAGCCTGTTGTAAAACTAGGCAGATATCTAGATGAGTGGATGTACCCCCTGGAAGACCTCTGCATACCCCCAGGGGTACACGTAACCCTGGATGAGAACCACTGATCTAGGCCATCCGTAGACAAGACAAGAAATCTGGGCAGCTAGAGGCCAGCTGCTTCTGCTCCCGAGGTGGAATGGGAGGTCTGAGAAGCCAGGGGGGCGAGAACCACATCTACCACTTCCCTGCTATACCTGTCAAAGAAAGCTGGTAGGTTGGCTTGACACAATTTGTTCTTGACAAATCCATGCCAATGGTTACTTATCAACTTATTATCTTCTAGGGGTCTGCAAATTGATTGCTAAATTGTTTGCTCCGCTATTTTTCCAGATACTGAGGTTACTGTAATTTCCCAGGTTGTCTTTATTTCCCCTTTTTATAGATTGGCTCTATATTAGTCCTTTTCCAATCCTTTGGATGCTGTCCTGTCTTTCACAATTTGTCTAAGATAATCGGTAATGTCTCAGATATATCCTCAGTCAGCTCCTTGAGTATTCTAACTCTTATTTCATCAGGCCCTGGAGACTTGAAGACCTCTCACTTGTCTCTGTAACTTTTAATGTCTTATTTATCAAAACAGATGACCAGACACACCCAGAGAGGTGATGCTTAATAAAGGCCAGATGAGTTCAGACCAGCTCCTTTGAAACCCCCAGCCTACACTCCAATCAGGCAAAGCAATTATCCCATCCAGCGAGGCCAGGGATGAACACATAGGGCTGTTCTTTGTTTTGTCTACAGAGACAGCACAGGAGTCCCCAGTCTCAGGCCTGGTCTACACCAAAAAATTAAGTCGGTTTAACTATGTCACTGAGAAATCCACACCACTGAGCGGCTTAGTTAAACCGATAAAAGTCCCTTTATAGACAAAGCTAGATGGATGGAAAAATTCATTTTTACTGCTTTGCACTGTCCATCTCTTCTGACCTGCTGTGGGAACGGTAACCAATCTGCAAGTCCCTGAATTCTGCTTCCACTCAGCAGACGGGGGTCAATATTGTTAAACAAATACATAATCATTAGTAATCAGTAATCATATCCAAGTTCCTTGGGAGAAAAATTTCTACTGGGCTTGTGTGCCTGTCTATGTAATAGAGAGAGAGACAGAGAAAGTGAGAGAGAGATTTCCTCTCATCCAACTCTCTCATTTGCAAACTACAGATTCATTTTACTTTACATTCAGCTTCTGTTGGGAGAAAGAGAAGTAAATAAGGTGAAAGACAAAATAATAATCTTGCTTTTGGCCTTGCTTTTAACCCAAGAAAATTAGAAGGCAAGTAAGAAAGGAATATGAGTGAAAGCTCAAGGATAATCTCACCCCCAAAGAGAGTAAAAGTTTTGCCTCACTGTAATGAGAGAAGATAAAGGGACAGATCCGAGTAAACATTCCTATAGTAACCCAGCGGCAGGGAGGGAGAGAAGGAGAAAAGCACTGAGATTACTGGAAGATGACCAGATGTAACCTCACTCCCTATCCCCTCCTATGGGGTATGAAGGATGCAGTGATAAAGACCCTATACTTAAGACCCTCCAAAAAGTAACATGACCATATATTGGAAGAGGTGATACTAGGGCCAGGGGTGGAGGGCGGGGGGCTACAGGTATAATTAAGTCTACCAAGAAGAAGGAGGGTGAAGTGGGGACTCCAGCAGCGTATGGAGCCATAGTTAGGGAAAAGGGGCGTTCTCTCAGTGCACAGAGCTATGGTGAGGAGGAAGGAACACTATCCGTGTATAGAGACAAGCCAGGCTGGTGTGAAGGGCTGTAATTTGTGCTTGCCTGTTTGACCCTGTAAGCAGGCAGCATGGCCCAGCGGGTGCGTCGCGACCCTTCCTCGGGTACAGGCTCCAAGGAAGGCCACAGAACCTCCGCTAAGGGGAATTAGCAGTCATTTAGGAGTCTGTCGCCCCAGCCCTTAGGCAGGGCGGGCTAGCAAGCAGTCTAGTGTCCCGGCCCTTAGGCAGGGCGGGCAAGCAGTGGGTCCGCTCTCTGGAGCGGTAGGGAGGTGGAGGATCTCCCAGGGTGGCTAGGGAAGGGGGGAGGGAGACGCAGGCCCACCCAACTCCACTTCATCCCAGCCCAGGGCCCTCGCAGTGGCAAAGGCGTTTGCCACTCAGTCTGCGGGGCTCCCGCCGCAACATGCTGACAGGGCTTGCCCCTGTCTCAGTCATTGACTATGGCTGTCCCTGGGCCACTTCCTCCCTGTATCCCCAGGTACCTGGCTTGTCAGGGCCCTCGGGGTCGCTGAGCTGCTCGGTCCGGGGTAGGCCCGCCAGTCCCTCCTCGTCCACAGGCGGCAAGGCGGGGAGCTCCTCTGCGAGGGGCAGCTCCTCTAGGTCACAGGGCTCAGGGAATGGCTCGGCCTCAGGCAGCGCGTCTAGGTCCTGTCCCATTTCCTGGGGGTTCGGCATCAGGCAGCTCCTCCAGGTCCCACCTGGCCTTGGGGGGTATCTCCCATCTGGGTTGCTCAGGAGTCTCGGTCCAGTACCGGGGGTCGGGTGGCTCAGGGCAGTCGCTGGGGCCTGATGGCCAGGTCCCGCCAGTGGGGCTGGGTGGCCTGGTCCAGCTACATGAAGGCCCTACCCAGTCTCCAGGCCTGGGTCGGTCCAGGGATGGTTGGAGTCTCTGCTCCGGGAGGCAAGCTTCCCTGGTATCAGCTCAGCTCAACTCCGACCTAGGCCTCAGCCAGCGGGGCAGCACGTCTGCCTCTGGCAGCCATCTCTCTCAGACTGAGCTCTGGGGCCTGTCTTTTCTACTGCCAAGCCTAGGCCAGGCTCCATTCCTCTGCTTCCGGGTGGCTGGGCCTGCAGGGGCCAGTTCTGTCCACCGGGGGCAGGGTGACCCTTCCTCGGGCCCAGGCTCCGAGGAAGGCCACAGCGCCTTGCTACGGACCCCAATAAACCCATCTCATTGCCTGCAGAGTGGACTCTGCACTGTTGCTTTTTGGCGAAGTGTGTTTGTGAACTGAGTGAGGAGGACGTTAGACAACATGGCTCCAACACCCAATCCGGCAGGCCTGACTCCTCTTAGCCATGGTTACTTATGCAGTTGTTCCACTGGAGGCCGTGGGACAGCTGAGATGAGTGAAGATGACGCAGCAGGGTTAGTATCTGCAGGGCCATGCCTCTGTAGACGCTGTGTGACATTTCAGCCATGCACATCAATGATCTCATGCAACAGGCAGCAGAAAGGCAATTGGTGGGCATGGGATGTTGGTTGCATCAGGTCAGTTGTTTTCACCAGATGGTAGGAAAAATCTTAGCCCATAAAATACAAAACACAATCTTTGTTGCAAATAATAAATTCATGGTGGTGTCCTTCAGCTGTTTTGCTGATGCCCACTTTTCCTGAAGCTCTGAAATACAAAAAGAACATTTTTCTACCCCTTTCCGGGGGTGGCAGATTATTGCTTAAAATACCTCTTCCTTTTACAAATCTCTGTGCTGATCACAGGCAAAACAGAGGAATTACCTCCATATTTTCCTGTGTCTGGCTGACTTTTTCACAGCCATAACTTTTAACATTTAACGTATATCCAAAATTCCTTCTCTTAAAATCTTAGAAAACCAGAAGTACAAATGTGGGGGGAAGCAACCAATTAGCCTTATGAAATCATTTTATGTTCCAGGCTAAAAGCAACAACATTCTTTAACAGTTTAATCAGGGATTCACAACAGCTATGATTAGCAGGTGCTCTGCCCTGCTCCAGGGTCAGTATTTTTACTATCCCCTGCACTGCTTGATTTTCCCTTTCAATTTTAGCTTTAGACCAGATAATTTCCTCCAATATTTTCTTTTGTTAGGGAGGCAATTGATTTCTGGTTGAATGCAGACCATAGGTAGCCTGTATTACAGACTTCCCACAGGAGTCAAATTGCTGCTGCATCTTTTTGTTTTGTTCCAGAGGGGTTGTACACTGCCAGATACTGGGTCAGTTTTCCCTCTAAGTCTGCTATGGTACGGACGTCTGCTAAAGCCTGCTCTATCCAGGGGCCTGGTCCGAATTTCTGCAATATATTATTAAAAAGGGAAATATCCTTAATGAAAGATAGGGATTCGGGTTTGATGTTGGGGTCGTCCCCTGAGGGTGAGGAGTTCTTAGGCTGTTTCTTCCTAAACATCCTGATTCCCTGGCACGGTCCCAAATCTATCCCTGTTTTGGTACCAAGATTCTGGGGTGCAGCTACAACACTCTACATGTGGCTATACAACAGAAATAGTGTGGCTACAGTGCCTTATAAAATACAATACAATGGTGTGGCTACAACGCCCCACAAATGGCAATATAATCAATATAATAATGCAGCTACACTCCCCCGCAAAAATGGCGATATATATATATATATATGTATTATTCTTTTAAACAGGTGTACACACCAAATTCAATAATACTTGCAGCATATACCGGTTCTTCCCCTTTTGTAATTCTCCACCAGAATGTTACACTTATAAAATAAACAGCAGGATCTTATTCAGGGGTTAAAGCAGTATGCCGCGTTTATTATGAATACAGAAAATATTTGAAAAAGCAATTGCCTAAAACGCACTCTCACTCACACACACACATAGAGTTCTGCAGAAGGGATATAATTACTAGTCCCTGTGTTGCCCAAGCTTAATCACTGGCCAGATGATTCAGACACGAGGGTGGAGCCGGGCTCTGTCGGTTTTGACACGATGCTCCTTGGGGTTTGCAGAACGAGCCCAAAGTCCAGGTTTCTTCACCTCATTTTTATACTTATCCATCCCCATTCGGCTCTATGGATTTTGTCATGTCAGATAGTCTCGTTTGATGTAATCATCAATTGCATTTGAAATCACAAGTGTGACAGCTTTCTCATTATTTCTTTATTCCTGCTTGTTCCTGTCCCTGGGTGTTAACTCCCCTGTTTTCCGGGGTTATCTTGACCTTCGGCCATCTGGGTTGTAAAGGTTCTTTAAACAAAAGCATCTTTTCTCCCTCCTGCCATTGAAGGCTGAGAACCATTACGTCAGCAATTATTTCCTCGCTGTCTTATCTCAGCAGACTCAAACTGCATTCACTCCTCATTCATACTTACTAAAAATCATTACATTCTTATTGCATTATATTGATACATTATTTTATATTTATTTATTAACATAATAAAATAAAATCCTTATACCTACATCAATTTTATTAATACCAATTTTACTAAAAGGAAATAAAAGAAATCTTATTTGTCCTCTCATTGCCCATGACTTATACATCAACCACATTCCTGATACGCATTGGGCACTTTTCTTCATTTGTAAATTATTACAATTAGATTTCAGGACATTCCTAAACATTCATACATAGATATTCACAAACAGGGCCCCAATGTCTCATAAATGTTAATCACAAAATGTTTAGGCAGGATGTTCCCACTTATATGTCCAAGCCGTCAATTATCATAGTGGAGCCTGGGGTGGCATGAACAAACAATCAATGTGTCCAGAACATCCCTATCTACAATGCCTGATTTTTTTCTTTCTTACTGTGAGGATTAACCCTTAAGCTTCAAATATGTTTCCATGATCCAGGCCTGTTCTGGTTCAGGCCTACATCACAGTGGTCACAGTGCTGGGGCCTACACTATGGACTGCTGTTACTGTAGTTATTGCTCTCAAAGGGCAGAGGGTGGTCTTCATGGGTACCAATGTTCTGTTCGCAGACTGAGACTTTCGGCACTTTGCTCTGAAGTCAACATTTGGCCTGAAAATTTCAGCTGGTAACCAGGAGAATTTCTGAATATTTATGGAATTAATTCATGACGTTTGACTAACTTTCAGCTCTATATTCTTCCAATTCAATTCCACAGTTCGCTTTATTGTTCTTAGTCTCAACTCATGCCAGACACAGACAGGGGAAACCAAACAGCCATCACATAATTCATCCTCCTGGGATTTGGGGATCTGCCTGACCTGCAAATTCTTCTCTTCCTGATGTTTTTTGCGATTTATATTGCAACCGTGTCTGGAAACAGCCTCGTCATGGTGCTAATCGTGGCTGATCAGCACCTCCACACCCCCATGTACTTCTTCCTGGGGAACTTGTCCTGCTTGGAGATCTGCTACTCTTCCGCCATACTGCCCAAGATACTGACTGGGGACAGAACCATCTCAGTTGTTGGCTGCATCACACAGCTGTATTTCTTTGGTTCTCTGGTAGATACAGAATGCTGTCTCCTAGAAGCGATGTCTTATGATCAGAATTTAGCAATATGTAAACCCCTGCACTATTCCACACTTATGAGTACCAGGTTTTGCCTCCAGTTGGCTGCTGGGTCCTAGTTAAACAGTTCTTTGGCTGTTTCCATCGTTATATTATTCATAGAATCATAGAATATTAGAGTTGGAAGGGACCTCAGGAGGTCATCTAGTCCAACCCCCTGCTCAAAGCAGAACTAACCTCAACTATATCATCCCAACCAGGGCTTTGTAAAGCCTCAGCTTAAAAACCTCTAAGGATGGAGATTTTACCACCTCCCTAGGTAACCCATTCCAGTGCTTAACCACCCTCCTAGTAAAAAATGTTTTCCTAATGTCCAACCTAGACCTCCCGCCCTGCAACTTGAGACCGTTGTTCCCTGTTCTGTCATCTACCACCACCGAGAACAGCCTAGCCCCATCCTCCCTGGAACCCTCTTTCAGGTAGTTAAAGGCTGCTATCAAATCCCCCCTCATTCTTCTCTTTTGCAGACTAAACAAGCCCAGTTCCCTCAGCCTCTCCTCATAAGTCCTGTGCTCCAGCCCCCTAATCATTTTTGTTGCCCTCCACTGGACTCTCTCCAACCTGTCCACATCCTTTTTGTAGTGGGGGGCCCAAAACTGGACACAATATTCTAAATGCGGTCTCACCAACGCCGAATAGAGGGGAATAATCACATCCTGTGACCTGCTGGCAATGCCCCTTGTAATGCAGCCCAATATGCTATTAGCCTTCTTGACAACCAGAGCACACTGCTGACTCATATCCAGCTTTTTATCCACTGTTACCCCCAGGTCCTTTTCTGCAGAGCTGCTGCCTAGCTCGTCGGTCCCCAGTCTGTAGCTGTGCATGGGATTCTTCCTTCCTAAGTGGAGGACTCTACACTTTTCTTTGTTGAACCTCATTAGATTTCTTTTGGCCCAATCCTCCAGTTTGTTTAGGTCCTTCTGTATCCTATCCCTACCTTGCTGGGTATCTACCACTCCCTCCAGCTTAGTGTCATCCGCAAACTTACTGGGGACGCAATCTACCCCATCCTCCAGATCATTAATAAAGATGTTGAACAAAACCAGCTCCAGGACCGACCCCTGGGGAACTCCGCTTGTGACAGGTTGCCAGCTAGACATGGAGCCATTGATCACTACTCGTTGAGCCCTATGCTCTAGCCAGTTCTCTATCCATTTTATAGTCCATTCATCCAACCCATACTTCTTTAACTTGCTGATAAGAATACTGTGAGAGACAGTATCAAAAGCTTTGCTAAAGTCAAGGTATATCACGTCCACTGCCTTCCCTACATCCACAGAGCCAGTCACCTCCGCATAGAAAGCAATCAGGTTGGTCAGGCATGACTTTCCCTTGGTGAATTCGTGTGGACTGTTCCTTATTCTCTTCCAAGTGCCTTAAAATGGATTCCTTAAGGACCTGCTCCATGATTTTTCCAGGGATTGAGGTGAGGCTGACTGGTCTGTAGTTCCCTGGATCCTCTTTCCTCCCTTTCTTGAAGATGGGCACTAGATTTGCTTTTTTCCAGTCCTCAGGGACCTCCCTTTGTTGCCACGAGCTTTCAAAGATACTAGCCAATGGCTCTGAAATCACCTCAGCCAACTCCCTCAGCACCTTCGGGTGCATTGCATCCGGCCCGATGGACTTGTGAATGTCCAATCCTTCTAAGTAGTCTTGAACCCGTTCCCTCACCACAGCGGGATGTTCGCCTCCTTCCCATTCTGTGCCACCCAGTACAGCAGTCTGGGAGCTGATCTTGTCTGTGAAGACAGAGGAAAAAAAGGCATTGAGTACCTCAGCTTTCTCCACATCCTCCGTCACTAGGTCGCCTCCCTCGTTCTCTAAGGGGCCCACACTTTCCCAAACCTTCCTCTTGTTGGCAACATGCCTGTAGAAACCCTTCTTGTTCCCCTTCACGTCCCTTGCTAGCTGCAACTCCAATTGCGCTTTGGCCTTCCTGATTTTATTCCTGCACGTTTGAGCAGTGTTTATATAATTCCTCCCTAGTCATCTGACCAAGCTTCCACTTCTTGTAAGCTTCTTTTTTGCGTTTAAGTTCGCCAAGGACATCTTTGTAAAGCCAAGCTGGACGCCTACCATATTTGCTATTCTTTCTGCACATCGGGATGTTTTGCTCTTGTGCCCTCAATAAGGTCTCTTTAAAATACAGCCAGCTCTCTTGGGTTCCTTTCCCCCTCATATTAGCCTCCCAGGGAATCCTGCCCATCAGTTCCCTGAGGGAGTCAAAGTCTGCTTTTCTGAGGTCCATGGTCCGTATCCTGCTGTTCTCCTTTCTTCCTTTTGTCAGGATCCTGAACTCGACCATCTCCTGGTCACTGCTGCCTAAGTTGCCACCCACTTCTACTTCCCCTACCAAATTTTCCCTGTTTGTGAGCAGCAGGTCAAGAGAAGCATGGCCCCTAGTTGGTTGCTCCAGCACTTGCACCAGGAAATTGTCAGCGACACTCTCCAAAAACTTCCTGGATTGTTTGTGCTCTGCTGTATTGCTCTTCCAGCAGATGTCAGGGTGATTGAAGTCTCCTATGAGAATCAGGCCTTGTGAACTGGAAACTTTCCCTAGTTGACTAAAGAAAGCCTCATCTACCTCATCCTCCTGGTCTGGTGGTCTGTAAGACCACCACGACATCATGCTTATTGTTCTTGCTTCTAAGCTTAACCCAGAGACATTCAACTGACTTATCTCCAGTTTCATACTGGAGCTCAGAGCAGTCATAGTGCTCTCTTACATACAGTGCAACTCCTCCCCTCTTTCGCCCCTGCCTGTCCTTCCTGAACAGTTTATAGCCATCCATGACAGTGCTCCAATCGTGAGAGTTATTCCACCAAGTCTCAGTTATTCCAATCATGTCGTAGTTTCTTGACTGTGCCAGGACTTCCAGTTCTTCCTGCTTGTTTCCCAGGCTTCTTGCATTTGTGTACAGACACTTGAGATAAGTAGCCGAGTGGCCGACTTTCATAGTATGAATCCGGAGGCCTCCCCTGCTGCACCCTCCTCCTTCTGCTTCCTTGTGGTGTCCCTCTTCCCCACTTACCTTTGGGCTTAGATCCCCGTCCCCCATCAAAACTAGTTTAAAGCCCTCCTCACTAGGCTAGCTAGCCTGTCTGCAAAGATACTCTTCCCTGTCTTCGTTAAATGAATCCCGTCTCTTCCTAGTAATCCTTCTTCCTGGAACAGCATTCCAAGATCGAAGAATCCAAAGCCCTCCCTTCGACACCACCTGCGTAACCACGCATTAACTTCCACAATGCGATGGTTCCTACCTAGACCTTTTCCCTGAACAGGGAGGATGGATGAGAACACCACTTGTGCTTCAAACTCCTTTATCTCTTTTCCCAGAGCCACATAGTCCGCAGTGATCTGCTCAAGATTATTTTTGGCAGTTTCATTTGTGCCCACGTGGAGAAGCAGGAAGGGGTAGCAGTCTGAGGACTTGATAAGTTTCGGCAGTCTCTCCATCACATCCGTAATCCTAGCTCCAGGCAAGCAGCACACTTCTCTAGTTTCCCGGTCCAGACGGCAGATGGATGACTCCGTCCCCCTTAGGAGGGAGTCCCGACCACCATCACCCTTCTCTTCCTGTTCAGAATGGTGGTCGTGGAACCCCCATCCCTAGGAGAATGCATCCCTTGCCTTCTGATCAAACGGGTCTCCTTCCAATCCATTCCCTCTGAAGGGTCCTCCAAATCATTCTCCGCCGTAGTACTTGTGCAGAGAGGATGAAAACGATTCCTTACTTCTATCTGCATGGTGGGCACATGGGTTCTCTTTCTTCGGGAGGTCACATGCTGCCAATTTTCTTCCCCGTTCTTCAGTTTCGCTTGCCCGGCCTTCTCTGAATCTTCCTCACACTGTGCCTGTGCCTGATGGAGAAAGACATCGTTTTCTATAATGCAACGCAGGGTTGATATTTGGGTCTCTAATCCATTAAACTTCTTTTCCAATAAGGAAACCAGCCTGCACTTGGTACAGATGAAGTCATCTCTATCCTGTGCGAGGAAGACAAACATAGCACATCCTGTGCACGTGACAACAACGGATCGCTCCCTCTCCATATCTCTGCTCTGAGAGCCTCCTCAGATGCTCAATTTCCTGCTCAGCAATGTCTGTCCCAATTTATATTCTGTGGCCCAAATGAAATTGACCATTTCTATTGTGATCCCGTCCCGTTGTTAAAGCTTTCCTGTGGGGACATACACCTTATCGTAGCATTGAATTTCCTACTAGCCTGTGTATTCACCCAGCCTCCATTCCTCCTAACCTTGACGTCCTATGTGTGTATCATCAGTAACATCCTGAGAATCCCTTCCACCACCGGGAGGCAAAAGGCCTTTTCCAACTGCTCCTCTCACCTCATTGTGGCGATCATTTTCTACCTGACTCTACTGAGTGTCTCCATGCTATCAACACTCAATACACTGGGAATGCTAAAGAAAGTGCTCTCATTTTGCTACATGGTCCTGACTTCCCTAGTAAACCCTCTAATCTACATCCTGAGAAACAGGGAGGTCAGGGACGCCACGAGCAAAGTCGTGGGTCAATATGTGGCTTTCACAAAAACATGCAGAGAATCCTAGATCATTACTGCATTTTCAAAGCTGCCCAGGTGATCTGGACAATCAGCCCCCATTGAATTAAGCTGAAAGCTCCCATTGAATATCTCAGGGCTGATGGGAAAAAGAAATGGAGATAATCTCTATGGAGTTACTGAGGCAGAGTGTTTATGGTCCTGTGCTGTGTCTATGTAACATATCGGAAAATGAGATTGTTGGACAGTTCTATCGACCTCTCCTGCTCAGCACTGATACATAGAGGATGCTGGTATTTTTCTCCGTGCTGTTGGCTAAGCATTCATCCCGGGGTGGGGAGAAGGGTATGTCACATCTGATAATGCACAGAGCTGACGTTGTGTAAGGCACAAACTCCTTTAAATATCTAAGCAAATCCCTGACTACATCCCAGCTGATTATTGTTTCTCTGTGATAGACAATAAAATCTGATAATTAAATCCCAACAGCCTAATACAAAAAAAGCACAGTGGGTGATGGTATGATAAAGTTTCTTTCTCCAGATAATTTCTTATGCATCCAAGGACACAACAGAGAATCCAGCCAGAGCTTGGGTCAGTGTTGTCCATCGAAGTGGAAGGACCCGGGAGGGAGTTGGCCATAACCATGTTCCCATCATGGAATTTTTAATTGGGCACTGGAGACAAAATTTTCACCAATTTCTTATTCCAACAAAAAGTCCGTTTTTTATCAAAATACATATTTGGACAATAATAATATTAACTCCTGGTGCAGCCTGTGTGGGGACGTTAGCCTGGGACATCTGCCACCCCTTAACTGGTGCCTGTTGCCATCCCCATCTTTGGACATTTAAACAAGTGCAGAGTTTTGCGACGGTGAGGAGAAAAAAGCTTGAATTTTACCACTTGGAAGAGACTCAAAGTGATGGACCATTTTGCAGTGAAGCAACTTACTAATCAAAAACTTTCAACCCCACCTTCATTTTATGCCCCCTTTCTCACCAATGTTCAGATCCGCTGAAAAAAGGTGTAAGGACTGTCAGTCAGGAAACACTGTTTCTTTTCTAAGTATTTAAACAGTATTTACTTAAACTCTTCCCAATTTAGGAGATGTTAACCCAAAATTTCTCCCTCAAGGATCTTTTCTTTTTTAAACAAAAATATCAATGACATAACTAAGGGTGATCCCAATAGTTTTAAATAGTGTCTGTGATGTCAGGATATGATATAACCAAATGAGCAAAGAAAAGTTTCAGAAACAGAAAAGGATTGATATTAACCTATAGCTTCCACTAGATGGAGACAGAATATAATAGATTTTTTAAATGAAGAGGGCAGCTGGGCTGAATAAGCAGATTGAGCTGTTTTGTCCAATGTAGCAGCAGAGGGTAGCATGTGGTTACTAATGTCAAGAAGGCATCGATCCCGTATGCATCACCTTTGTGGCATCTTGACACATATGAAGGTGCGACTGGTGAAAAGCCTAATTTTTTCCATAGTGATTTAGGAACATGAATCATGAGACATTCGTGCTGCTGCTAAGAAAACTGAAGCTTTTGAAAGGTGGTGCTGGTGAAGGCTCTTGTGTATTTTCTGGATGGAAAAGAAAATATTGTGATACAGCGAAGGCAGAAGGCTGTAGGAAAGTGATTGAAGGCAGATATATAAGCCTCAGAATGCTCCGGGCTCTATTCCCTGCAGTCTAGCTGAGGGTCGTTAGGGGGCAATTAGGAGCAGCTGGGGGCAATTAGGAACCAGCCAGGTGCTCCATAAAAACCCTCCGCCCCAAACAGACAGAGCACAAGCAGGAGGAGTAGGAGTGCCGTGCTGTGGAGCGGAGCGGAGCGGCGCAGAGCAGAGTAGAGCAGAGCGAATTGGATTAGATTGAAGTGAAGTGAAGTGGAGTGCTGGTTAAAGTGGAGGAGCAGAGCAGAGTGCAGAGGCCTGTGGACAAACAAAGGTATCCGGGTCAAGGAGCCAGAAGGAGGGGGAGAATTAGCCCAGGGGAAGACAGTGCAGCTGGAAACACAGTGCCAGCAGCACATAGCTGCCTCTCATAGGGCCCCTGGGCTGGGACCCGGAGGAGTGGGTGGGCCCGGGTCCCTACCCCCTCCTTAGGGAGGACGGTGTGACTGGACACGCCCTGGCCCACTAGAGACAGAACAAGCGTGGGACCCACTAGAGGGGAGCTGCCAGCTGCCACAATATGTATGCCAAAGATAGAAATATTATTGGAGACAAGGGTTATCAATTGTGGGGATGGAAATAATCTTGAGAAAGTTATCATGGAAGGAATGGCAGAGGGTCAGCATAGTAGGAGGTGACCCGCTAGATGATAGATGGATGGTGTGTGGCAGATCACTTGCTCAAAGTTAGCGATGGATCATGAAGACTTTAGAAAATCCTGCTATGATGTCACCGATATTCAGCCGTGAGTAAATGGATTTACTGACATATATATTTATATGGCCACTGGAGGTGGTAGCTTTTCTAGACTGAGAAAGGGGTAAGTTATAGCGTATGATGGAATCTAGGGGGTAAAAAAAGGGGTAGCTGAAGTATTTCATGCCCCACAAAGTGGTCTAAGAGGTTAAAGGAATGAGAACAGTTCTGACAGAGTGTCAGAAGACCACTAGGACAAAGCAGAAGGTAAGGGCTGAGAAATGTGCAGTTATACTGTATAACGCCGCTTGGTGGCGACAGGGGATAAAAAATGGAGGAAGACCCATTATGCTGTACGGTGACCAACAGACATTGGTAGACGATAAAATAATATGAAAGGGGCAGTTACACTGTGAAATGTCCACTTGATGGCTGCAAAAACGAAGCTTTGAGAAATGGGCAGCTGTTCTCTAAAGGGACCATTGGACATGAACCGACGCTGACTTATGGTGACGAGGCCTCTATCCCGGGAAATGACAGGTGAGATTTTTTTTTGTTCCGTTTTGAGTCAGAGAAGGAACAGTTCTTCACTCAGCTAATCAGCACCTCGGGGGTTAATTGCCAGGCTTTGAGGAAAGCAACATTTGGGTTTTTTTGGCAGGTGGAGGAGGATGGGACCTTGAAATGTTCAAAACAATACATTTTCATGAAAAGACCCGTGAAAAAAATAATTTTGAAACTGCTGTTTCCCCATCCACCACCACCAGCACACACACTTTCCTTCACTTTCTTAATGTGAATAGCTGGGAAACAAAAAGAAAATGCATGAAACAGGGTTAAGTGCTGAAAAGTGTTACTTGGGCTCTAAAAGGAACCCTGTCTGCCAGCTGGGAGAGGCATAGGAAAGCGGTGAAAAACCTACTTTTTCGCTCATAACTATTGTTTCTTTTCTCAAACTTTCGTATTGGTTTCCAATTTTTACAGTTGGGAAATAGCGACCAAATTCCATTAAATTCAATGAAAGTTAAGTGTCTAATTCTCTTGGGTGCCTTATAAAAGTCTTACCCTGCTGTTCTCCAATGCCTATCCCATGTATACTGGTGACAAGTCATGCCTAACGAAGTCTTGTTAGTGCTGATGTAAAACTGACAATGTATTTCATTCCTTTGCCTCTTTTCAGGGTGAGTGACCTGGAATAGGTGAAGCACACTTGACCCCTGAAATTTGTAACCTGGAGAATGGGGTCTATTTGTGATGGTGATGGACGACAACATCAGGTTTAATTGCATAAAAGATACAGGCCTTTAAGCTTTAGCTCTGGACCTGATGGGTTATTATTTCACTCTTAATGTATTTTCACCCCGATATAGACTCGGTAATGAGAGATAAACAAACAGAGAATAAAAAGAAGAGATTTCCTTTGAGATCAGACATTCTCCTGTCCCGGTTTCTTTCCCTTTCAGGTTAGGGGTTTGAGTCTCTTAGCAATGTCTAAGTTTTCCCTGGACATTTATTGAAAATTCCCATCTGCAGTAATGTCCAGGGACATTTCACCTTCTTGCATGAAGGATAAATAATTAGACAACAGAGTGAGCACTTTTATACATGGCACAATGTACACCGAGTAGGGCGGCAGAACAGACAGCTGATGTGCACATCCCTTTGCTGAAGGAAATCAGATACATGGAGAGATGGTGTTAAAAGATTGACTGTAGAACCTGCAGCCTGGCCCCTGAAGTGCCGAGAGAAGAGGTCGCATTGAATGATCCCAGCTTGCAATAGATCCAAGACAGAGGTAAATCAGCCTTCATTATGCTTTTCAGTTCACTCAGAATTGCAGACAGACAAGAGCTAGCACCTGATAATGTCTTTTTGCCTGGCTCCTTTTCAGGATGGGGTCTCACTGGGGTGTTTAGATAGATAGAAAGATAGATAGATAGATAGATAGATAGATAGGCAAGCCAGTGAAATTGGCAAACTGATAAAATAAAAGTTAGTAACTTTTCTCAAAATATAGCTTGGATGAGCCCTGCAGGTTAATATTTCCTTACAGGGCTCTCGCAGGAGGACAATTGTACCGGGACTCGGAGCAATGGGTCTTCTGCCTTATGCATGAGAAATGATTTCCATCTTGTCCATTTTAGCTCTAATGCATTTAATTTCTTTGACACGCCTCCTTGTCTGTACCATCCATTTCCTTGTGTAGCTTTGTCAGGGCATTTCTTATTTTTTCCGAGCTGGGAATTTCAGAGGCCCTAGAGGAGGAGGAATTGAATTTCGGTTGGACTTGGGAGACTTTAGCCTTCAGGCACTTTAAGAAGCAGATAGAAATCTAGAGGACTTTGAGTAGCACCTGGCCACCTAACTCCCATTGGTTTCAATGAAAGTTTTGTGTGCTTTTGAAAATCCTAGCAGGTGCTTATCTCAGTGATCTGCTTCTTTTGATGACTAAATGCCTTTAAAAATCCATCCCTCACTCCTTTCGGGCTCCTTTGAAAATCAGCTCCTCCTCTCTCATCCATATGGTACCAGTACAGGACAGATGTTTGTGACAACACTTTCACTGATGGAAACTGCTTATTTATTCCCATCTGTTATGGACTGTCTCTGAGCTAGACTGCTGATTTTTTATGTCTTAGTGCTGAGGGAATGAATTCTCACAGGAAATTAAACTCATGCCCAGATTTTCAAAGGGACTGGATAATTGTACCACCCTTTCTGCTTTGACCACTGAGGCAATGGTAATTTCCAGCCAGCGCAGTTCAAACTGGAAATAAGGTGCAATTCTTTTTAATGGTGAAAGGTATCAGTCATGGGGTCAACTTCCCAAGAGATATAATTAAATCCCCCATCACATACAGTCTTTAAACCAAAACTGGATTTCTTTGTAAGAGATATTCTCTAAGTGAAACACAAGCTGTAGGACCAGCTGCAGAAATTCTGGAATGAAATTTCCTGGCTTGTGTTATGCGGGAGATCAGATTAGATTTTCCTAAAAGTTCCTTTTGGCCTTAAAATCTGTGATTTGAGGAATATAATGTTTCCTCGTTAGCCAGGACTGAACAATGTTCTGTCCAGTCGGAAGATGACCAGAGCTGGAGACTGTTCTGGAAAACATAAAAAACAAAGGAGGATTGGGCCAAAAGAAATCTGATGAGATTCAACAAGGACAAGTGCAGAGTCTTCCACTTAGGATGGAAGAATCCCATGAACAGCTACAGACTGGGGACCCACGGGCTAGGCAGCAGTTCTGCAGAAAAGAACCTGGGAGTTACAGTGGACAAGAAGCTGGATATGAGTCAGCAGTGTGCCCTGGTTGCCAAGAAGGCTAACAGCATATTGGGTTGCATTAGTGGAAGCATTGCCAGCAGATCAAGGGAAGTGATTCTTCCCCTCTATTCAGCATTGGGGACACTGCATTTGGAATATTGTGTCCTGTTTTGGGCCCCCCACTACAAAAAGGATGTGGACAAGTTGGAGAGAGTCCAGCAGAGGGCAACAAAAATGATTAGGGGGCTGGAAAACAAGACTTATGAGGAGAGTCTGAGGGAAGTAGGCTTATTTAGTCTGCAAAAGAGAAGAATGAGGGGGTTTTGTGAATCCTAGTGGGGCTTAATTCTGGGGTTTAGGTGCCCAAAGTGGTAGTGAGGTGCCTAAGTCATTTTGTGAATGTAGCCCACAGCATCTTTTGTAAGACCATTACAGATGGCTCTAAAAGAGAATTCATGGAGCAAAGAGCTTACCATTTTATTAAGACAAAATGTAACCACTGGGTGAAACAAATGTAGGAGAACAGGACAGCAGCAATACATGCGTGTTTAATTTTTGATAGATTAATTGTGAGGATTTCACAATAGAAAGATATGGCTCAAATTCCCAGATCGCGTAACTCAGCACCGCTCAGTTGGACTCAATGAATCACATCCCCAATTGGTATAAATTGATGTAGCTCAAATGGAGTCAACGGATCTTCACCAGGTTATAGCGTGTGAGGATCTTGTCCTCACAAATAGATCATGCATCACCAATATCCCTTGTTGTCAGTTGTTGGCTGTGTGTGTGTTCTCCCAACGTGTATGCCGTCCCAGCTCTGTGCAGATAACTGAGACACCACTCCACGATTAAATTAGTCAATAAGACCAGAGATCCATTTCAATAATGAAGGCACCAGGCCAGGTTTATTGTAGACAAAGCACTGATCTAGTATCCCACAGACACCATAGGAACACTAACACATGTATGCGTGTTACAATGAACAAGCTCAGTAAAGGGTGGGACTTTCCATTTCCCCCTCAGCTGGACCAAAATGCTTCCTCTTAGGTCCCCTTTTATACATTGATACAAACAGGTTGTGTATTACCCCTCTGACGTGTGTAGGTGCCTCCCCCAACATGGCAAGGTACACTCTTTGACATAGTAAGATACCACCCATTACATTGTACCAAATGGTTCACTCAAAACATCTCAATTTGTTTCCCTCGGGCTGGCTAGTTTTGCTCAAGACACTTTTCTGCAAAAAGTGGGCTTTTCTGCACTTATGGGCAAAAAAGGCCTAAAGGTATCCTAGTGGATCAAAGGCCTCAGGAGTGGTTTAGTCTAGCTGCCATGATGGTAAAGTTCTCTCCTTCCAGTCCACTCATGCCCTTGATCCCATGGAGCAACCACCAGATAAATAATATTTCAGAATCTGCAGCAGCCTCCTCCCATCAACATCCACCAATCATTTTGGTGACTTCAAACTGTAAAATTTCCATCCATGTTGAGACACTTTTGGCTTGTTTTCTTGACAAGCTCTGAATTTACCAGAAGCCATGGTGACCACTTAGAACAGTTCTTTTACTTATAGAAGTTAGTTTGTACAGGTCTATTGGTGCTCCACTTTTGCTGACTTTCATACATTTTTTTTTACAGGAGTTCAAATTTTTGTTCCTTGTAAAACATATATACATCGCAACCGGACCCGGTTCATTGATTTCAGTGGAAATATGCTAATTTCTGCCAGTGTAAATCTACTCTTGTTAGCAAAGTTTACCCAGTATTTGGTAGATTCTCTCTCACTGGTAATTTTAAAACACAGATGGGATTTTTTTCCTCCTAAAAGATCTTCTCTAGTTCAAAGAAAAGTTAAGTTGAGAAAGTCTTATACTTTTGTAATGCAGGAGGGCAGAGTAGGTGATCACAATAGTCCTTTTTAGCTGAGTGCCTAACCACTGGCCTATAAGATATGCTGATGTTGGACTCCCTCAGTCTTTCCAGTTGAAACTGTTCCCCCATGGATAAACATTTTAAGGAAATTCACTATAGAAGAGAGACAGAAGTTGGGAATGGGTGATGGGATTACTTGGTGATTATCCTGTTCTGTTCATTCTCTCTGAAGCACTTGGCATTGGCTACTGTTGGTAGACAGGATACAGGTGTAGATGGATCATTGGTGTGACCCAGTATAGCCGTTCTGATGTTCTTATGATATGTACCCCATATGGCAAGTTTGCCCCCATTATATTCATTGGCTTGCCTTTCATTATATTTAAGGTGTAATGCAAGAAACCTACAGTCCTGTATTCTGTAAGATATTAGCTGGAGCATAATATCTGGATGATTTCGTTGGGACTAATCCTGCTTTGAACAGGGGGTTGGACTAGATGACCTCCTGAGGTCCCTTCCAATCCTCATCTTCTATGGTTCTATGATTCTGTGATACGAGTGGTTAAGTAGACAAAAACCCTTGACACAGATCTATGGTTACCTTTAGATTTTGGGAATTAAGAAGAGCTTGCTGAATGGTTGGAGTTAGAATGTTCCAGTCAGTTCTACCACAAGGAACATGGAAGTAATAACTGCAAATCCTCTTAAGCCAGGGGTGATGGTAAGATCATGTGGTGAAATGGTAGTTACAAGTATCAATATGTTAACCTATAGAACACGTACATCTCACTATTACATGGGTGAAAAGAGTAAATATGGGCATAGAGCATGAGCAGATGATGCTCAGGCCGTATAACAGGGCAGTCACCATGTGGTCTGGGGCTGTTCTTTCCTGGGACTCCTCCATTGTTGTTTGGTTTTCTACTACTCAACCCTTCCACTCCTTGAGGAACTTGGACCATCAGACAATGTGGCAAACCAGAGACATGGCTGGTCATTTTGTCTCTTACCACCAGGTGCTCTACAAGGGTGTGAGTATGCAATTCTAAGAGTTTATGCATAGAATGATATCCAAATAAACTCTCTATCTTGTTGCTTCGATCTTTTCTAGCTTTATCCATTATTGTAATAAAGGTATTGAAGGTTTTACTTTGCAATCAGTGTGAGTATCCTTGTCATCCATCCCCATAAGGTGTGAATTCTGTGTAGCCCAGTTCTGGGGGAAAAACCTTTGTATAGTCAGATCAATTAGGCATCAATCCAAACATTATTAGCCTCTAGAAAGTTTTAGGCAACAGACAGGATCCTAGTTGTGCCATATCCTAAGGGTATGCTCTAACCACTAGGCTCCAAAGTCATTCTCACACTTACGTGCTCTTGCTCACTCACTTGCTCTCATTCTTTGTCTCTCTCTGGCACTTTGACTCTTGCAGTGTTTCTCCAAAGTGTAACAGCTTCCTCAGGAGAAATTAAAGGTGCTCCTTCAATGACTATCCCCATGGCTCACCGGAGCACTCTCCAGAGCTGTGCAGATTCCTGGTCACAGCCCGTCAGCCAGAGGAGAGACATAAATCATTGTTTCCCCCACCCCAAGTGAGTGCCTTCACCACAGAGCTCAAAGCTGGGAGGGAGTTTCTTCCCCACAGGCTTCTTGCCAGAAATACCACCCAGAGAAGGCCTGCAGCTGAGAATCCCAAGCAAATATGCATGTCTCCCTCTAGCTCAGGTTTGGCGCTAAAGTCCCAAGAGAATCAGGCGTTAGCACACAGCCCTGTTTTGGCATCTCCCATTGGCAAGCATAGGTAGGAAGCCATCTACCATGCTGCCTTTTGTGGATCCCGTTCTTAGGCACCTACCTCCCCATTAATTCATTGCCTGAGTGTCTGTCTCAGGCTTTGCACATCCCAGTGACTTTTCTAGGTGCTCCGAAGTTCAGTGTACAATGCTTAGTTTTGCAACCTTCTTTGTGAATATAGCCCTTAGTGTGAATGGAAATCAAGACCGTTAAATCAGAATTGTTGAGTCATTTGCACCGTCACCATCCTTTCACATCCTCTTTGCATTCCTAATTAGATTCTCTTCTCACTTCCAGTGGTTTGAATATGAAATAGCATCAAAGCAAGCAATGGAGCCGATTCTCCAACATCTTATATCTCATGTTGGTGAGTACATCTCATTTACTCTGGTGTGAAGCAGCTGTAGGTGACAGGAGAATCTCGGTGATTTTGCATGTTAAATGGCTTACACAAAGTATAAGTCAGAGTTTTATCATGTTCATTGAATGATGGGCAAGTACTTTTCTAAAGGTCCATCCATAAGCATATCTGGCTAACCCTGGCAACGCTGGAATAAAATATTGGCCAGCCCTTAGCTACTCTGATTCAGTGCACCTCCATTGAAATCAATGGAGTTATGAGATTTGCACCAGTTGAGAATCTTGCTCACTCAGGAGCAACAAATCCATGAATGTCCACTGGGCTGGGGGTGGATATTCCAGGGAATGGTTAGAGATTCCAAGGGCTGGAGCAAGCCTATGGCTAATCTTCAGAGGAACAGTTGAACATGCGTGGGCTAAGTGAGGAGTGTCTGTGTTGTGATAATCTAATCTGACTTGAATAATAAAGGCCAGGGAGCTTCCCTGAATTAATTTTTGTTTGAATGAGAGAAGATCTTTCAGCAGAAAACACCTAATCTGAATTTTAAAATTCCCCATTAGGGAGAATCGAGGGTAAATTGACCTAAAAGACAGAATTAGATCCACACTGATGTAAATTGGCACAGGTCCATAGACATTAGTGAACCAGGTCCAGTCAATCGTGTCACGTACCGTAAAATTTGCAAGGAGAAAAAATTGAACACACCAATTGTGTCCAGTTTTGGGACTCCCATTTTTGGACAAATTGAAGAGAGCCCAGCAGAAGACAACAAAAATTATTAGGGGGCTGAAGCACATGATTTATGAGGAGAGGCTCAGGAACTAGGCTTGTTTAGTTTGCAGAAGAGAAGAGTGAGGGGGGATTTGATAGCAGCCTTCAACTACCTGAAAGGGGGACTCCAGAAAGGATAGAGCTAGACTGTTCTCAGTGGTGGCAGATGACACAAGAAGCAATGGTCTCAAGTTGCAGTGGGGGAGGTCTAGGTTGGATATTAGGAAAATATTTTTCATTAGGGGGTTGGTGAAGCACTGGAATGAGTTACCTCGGGAAATGGTGGAATCTCTGTCCTTAGAGGTGTTTTAGGCCCGGCTTGACAAAGCCCTGGCTGGGATGATTTAATTGGGGTTGGTCCTGCCATGAGCAGAGGGTTGGATTAAACAACCTCTTGATGTCCTTTCCAACCCTCATCCATCATTCTATTAAAAAAATTGAGTATGAAAGTCAGCAAAAGATGGACACACATGGACTGGTACAAAGTGGCATGTTGATGCGAAAGGAACTGCCCTAAGTGGTCTTGTAGGCTGCAGATAAATTCATGGATAGTCAGGCAGACAAGCCCAGGGATTCTAGAAATGAGTGGAAATGGTCATGGTTGAAATCACCTAAATGATGGATGAATGTTGATGTGAGAAGGCTGGCACAGCTTCTGCAATTTTATTGATTTGCGGGGTCACTACATACGGTCAGAGGTGATGGGTGGACTGGAAGAAGGAAGTTTTACCACTGTGCCTTCACCCTATCAACTGCTAAGATCCTGGGTCCTCCATGATGCTGTTAAGCCTTCTTTGTCTGATTCTGAAAACTGTTCTGACAAAACTGGCCAGACAGAGGGAGCTAATTGACATTACCTATACCTCCTCCACTGGTTTTGCTTAAACCCCAAATAAAATATCTGGAATATGAACTGTGGGTGTCTGCGGTCAATCCCACTGCTAGTGTCATTCCCCCTATGCCCCGCTTTGTGTTCTGGTTCCCTCCAAGTCCTTTCCCACTTCCTTTATTCTGGACACATTGTCCAGTTCTGGGAGAACACTTACGCCAGTTCTCCGGGATCCAGAAACTCAATTCAGCTCCAGCTCATACGTGAAGTTTTTGTATTGTGCATGTTACTTCTCTATGTCCATGATAGCCAGGACCAGACGCAAAGGTTTACGTACAGGGTGATGGCACAAATCCTATTCATGTCACATACTACAGAATTTATATACATCTTTCCTAACTATTAACATATATGCTTCTTGAATCTACTTGGATGTCACATCCTAGGGATCATGCAAAGACCAATAACTTTTTTGTTTGCCTTATCTACATTTCAATGTTATCAATTCAGGGTATCTCCGCTGACCACAACTAACCCTAAAATAATGTCTCCTACACAATACCCACCCCCGATAAACAAAGGATTCCCATATAAAAACCTCTATATGGCTAGAAGGAAAGGGAATAAAAAAATGTTGACATGATATCCCTGCTTAATACTTAATTTTTGAAAAAAATCAGAAGTTGTTTTGTTTGATTGTTTCTTTCTTTTCCTTGCAGTTTAATAACATCTTAAAAAGTTATTTAATGGTGGAGCTTATAACATGAATCAGCTGCAATAACTGGACATGAAATCCCTGACCTCAGTGAACTATTTCTTACAGTAACAGTGAGCAATGGTTTCATATCTCCTCCATTGCCAGAATTGAATCATTGACTTATCAACACAACAGATCTTTTGGGAAGCCCAAATTTCTCATGCTGAGAGTGTATTTTTACAGTTAGATAAAAATGTATTCTGAGAAACATTGTTCTATTGAAATCTTTGACCTTAGTCCATGACACACACCAGGAGACCTCCAGATCTCAACATATATATGATTGAAATGTTGGGGGTTTTATGTCTAATAAGAAATTAGAGAACAGAGAGAAAATAAGTTTTATTTTTATCACACATTCATTGAGGATAAAATATAAGAGTGCGATGTAATGAGAAGGCATGCAAAATAATTTGCTACAAAATGGTACAGATTTTTATAGATATTTAGGCACCTGATGGGATATTCATAGTCATCTAGGCACCCAACACCCATTGAAACCACTGAGTTTTATGTTTTAGGAACATACCATTAGATACTTAAATACCTTGAAAATTCTGACCCAATGTACTTTGCTCCAGTGAATATGTTTCAACGGAGCTCCACTGATGGTATTGAGACCCATAACCCTGCTAGGGTAAATCAGGAATTGTCCTCCTTCCGTCAATACAACTCATTCCCTGCTGGTATAAATCATTTTTGTTCCATTGAAGTGAATGGATCACAGTACAAACATATGTCCATTGAAATCCATAGCTCTACAACAACTGACTGTGAACCTGACCTAAAAAGGACAAGACAAGTGGAAAAATTAGTATTTCATGGTGTAGGCCCCCTGTACTTCAGGGGCCTTGGAACTTGATTGGGAGTTTACAGTTGGGAAGATCCTGGGAGACTACAACTCCCATGATGCCTTGGGGTAAAAGGAGCGAGACTCTTCCCCTTCCAGAAAGACAGAGAATAGCATGTGGGGGACTCCATTTTGGTGCTAGGGTGGAGTGCAGCTGAGGCTGGAAGCTGCTGGCTGACTGCTGCTGGCTACTGCCTGCTGCTGGGGTCCCAAAACTGCTGCTAAGAGCTGGCTGGAGCCTGATCGAGCAGGGAGCTTCGGAGTTGGTGGCATTGCCCAAGCCAGGGCAGGGACTGAGCCTGGAGCTGCCTGAGGTGGGCCTGCAGTGAAGGTGGTGTGAGTGCCCCCCCTCCCCCGTTGTTTGGGGCAGGGCGTGTAAAGGAAGGGGCACTGCAGAGAGACTTTGACTGGGCCTGAGAAGAGGCAGAGAGAGAGAGTCCCTTCAAGCAGGGCCAGGACTGCAGATAATTGCTTGGGCCAGCTCCAAATCTCCAGCATGACAACTGGGCTGAACTGGAACACCGAACCCACAGGGTGCTGTCTGCTTCAGATCTCCAAGTGTGCCCACGCAAGCAAGGGGTCAGGGCTCTGAACTCTTGGGGAGTGCACACTCTGCAGGTGGGGTAAATAGTGTAAAGGCAAGTGGCAGTGTAAATGCAAGTTTAGACAAGTTTAGTTTTTCATGTTATTTTTATTAATTGATTTAGTCAACTGCCCTGTGGATTTAACATAATAGTGATGTTTAATTTCAGTCTGTTATGCCATATTTCCTTAATTTGTTAAGTAAAGTTGTGTTAATTCTAATTTAAGTATATTGGATGTTTAGTTTGCATAATTCCAATTGTTAAGTTAGACCTGTCTCAGATTATTATTATTATTATTATCAGACTAGGTTTAGTCCTGGAAGCTCCAAAGGCCTGCTATTAAGCATGTGCAGGGACCAGCCAGGTGGAGGCACCACCAAGTTTAAATTCCTTTAAAAGTAACGGGACTGCAGCAGGGGGATGGATAGAGGATTTCCACCTATCCTACATCACCACTTGGATACTCAGGATCTCCTTTGTTGTTAACAACCTTAGCGCCCTTGCACACAGGTGAGTGTTGCCGGCTCCCAAGTAACCCAGAAATAGAAGGGGGTTACATTTTGGAGGCACCACTGGGATCCCTCTACCACCCACAAATTCTGCAGCAGGAAACCATTTATATCTATTTATTTTAATTTTATTGAAGTTCTGACTGTTTTCCTGAACCTTACTGAATTTTAAAGGACCCTGTTTGCTTTAGTGAGCTTGTTATCTGCCACACCATGGAGCATCATAAGTTAATGTCCTGGTGTAAAGAGGTAGGTGTGCCACCCAGCCGAGCCATTATACTATGTAAGGTGCCCATAGATACTGAGGATGCTGTTATACGTCAGGCATTGGGTACTGTGAGAATTTTTGGAAAGACCATAATTTATGGTCGCCGTAGGGACTCTAACAACCAGACTGTCTCTGTATTGGTGAAAGTAGCTGTTGAATTGGACCCACAATGTGTACCCCTGGAAGTTGGTATAGTGGGTGAAATTGGCCCCTGGCCTGTTTTTCTGCCTGGGACTGTCCCAAAGGAGCAAAACATGTCAGATGGGACCCCTGATTTTGTGACTAAATTGGATGCTTGGCTGCAACAAGAGGGAAAGACATTGGAAGATGTGAGGGCCATTGTTATCCCAGCATCTACTCCCCCAGCTGCTACAAATGAGGGTCTCGTAACCGTACTAGGACAACTAGTGGAACGGTGTACTCGCCCACCCTATAAAGGAGCTGGGTATCGTAAGCTAAGATTCTTCTCTGGTACAAAACCTACCCCTGCTGGAGAGGATGATTTTGAATCTTGGATGGACCAAGCTACCCAGATGATGGAGGAATGGCAATGCCCGGATAATATCAAAAGGCAACAACTAGCTGAAAATCTCAGGGGACCAGCTTCTGATGTCATCAGATCATTATGGACAAGCAGCCCCTCTGCTGGTGCTATGGAGTATCTACATGCTCTGGATGATATATATGGGACTACTGAGAGTGGGGAAGAGTTGTACCTGCGCTTTCGGTCCACATATGACACCAACTGACCAGACACCAGCTGCTAAACTGATGCAAATTCTTTTGCACAAGGGGTGCAGATGGCGACATACAGGTCATATGACATGATGGTGAGAAGCAAGATCTCCATCCTCCTTGAAAAAGAGAAGGCAAAGAACTGGCCTATGCAGTCTTCAAAGGAGATGTTTTTTTTCTCCTGAATCAGGTTTTCCAGCATCTTGGGCAGAACTGAAGAACTGCACATAATATCGAGCATGGCCAAGTTGGCGATGAAGAAGTACATGGGGTGTGCAGAGGTGGGTGGAGGATGATATCTATAATGATCAGGGAATTTCCAAGGATGACAGCTGCTTAAAGGCACAGGAATAGCCCAAAGAGGAGCCCCTGGTGATGCGGGTGGTCAAATAGCCCCTGCATGATGAATTCGGTCACCCTGGTGTGTTTATTTGGTTCCATGGTTTGAGTGTTCCTTCTGTAGGAACAAAGATTAAAGATCCTATCAGGTATTGAATCAGAAACTACACCAATATGGTGACTGAAGTATCTAGACATACAGGTAGTGAAAGAGAGAGAGACCTTGTCACACTCTACACAAAATATGAACAAACACAGCTGCATTAAAATGTTAGCACAATAATTTGTCTAAGATACTGAATCTCTATTCTTCCAGCATTTGAGTAGAGAAGGGGGAAACAACATTCTTGATATCCTCAAATAATGGTGCATGAAGTCATTTGTACTCTTTACATAAATGGTATGAGATAGGACTTCAGAATTTGATATCAAAATCAATTAATCACCAGAAGTCTTATTAATTGCCAAAATTCTACTTTTAAACTAATTTCCCAAAATACATCTGTTGCAATATATGATACTATCAGTGTATATAAGATACACAAGATATATACTACAAAACATAACATAATAATATGTTATTTATGTAGAATCAAGATGCATAATAAAATAACTTGAATTCCCTTTAACTCATTCTAGTGTAAATCAGTTGCAACTACATTGCAGTGAGAGAAGCTGCCTCTCCACTCACTGGATCTGTATTGGTATACAACTTCTGTTAAAGCGAATGGGAATGTGCCTGCCAACTTTTCATTTTGATGATAAGCTACTTGGCAATATATACATGTTGCTTCAATATTAGGAATATCAATCACATGATTTGACAAGTACTGCATAACTATTAAGTGTCCCTTTACTGTCTTCAGACTTCTCTAGTCTTATTACTGTGTTATTTATTCTCCTGATTTTCTTCTCAATCCTGCTGCAGGAAATTGGTACTATCTCAATTGAAGTCAGTGGATTTAGTGAATTGTAAAGATGATGAAAATGAGAGGGCCATCAGGGCCAATAAATTTAACTAATCATAAGATTATATTAAAGTAATTTTTCAAATATCTTATTACAGTAATTTTGAAAAAAAATCAATTATCACTCTTTGCATCACGTTTCAAATTTGACTGCAAATTTTTAAGGGCACAGGCAATGAACTGAATCTTTCAGCCCTCGTATCAATGTTATGACATTATATCTCCATTGAATTTAGATTCAACTACAGTAAAATTCAAAGTAACTCCACTGATGTAGGTGAATTTTTATCAGATTTGTATTAATCAAATTAAGATCAAAATATGACCCTAGATTCATAACCATAGTTGTGGAAATGTGTATTCCTGCAACACACATTTAGTCAAGGTAAAAACAAAACAAAACAAAACGTATAAATTAAATTTAGTTTGATTTTGAAAAGTATATAAAGGAATTAATCACTGAAAACTCACTGAATTTCACTGGGTTTTCTTGGCTAACACATTTAGGAACTTTGAATTACCAGCCAAGAAAGTCAGAAAGATTCATTTAGAAGCATGAATTGTGAGAAAAGTAGAATGTAAACAAGGAAGAAAGAAACAAGCAAAAGGAATATTCTTACCTTTCATTTGATCCTCAAATGCAATCGACCCAACCATAATTTAAGTACAACTTCTGAGTGAGTTATGACTTCTTGAGGACAATTGTTCTTCATATCTAGTAACCAACTGGAGGGAGATCTTGCATCCTTTGTGAATAGGGACAAGAGCTAATTCTCAAACAAGGCCCTGAAGTAGAATGTAAATGGGAGTCACTTAAATTAGTGCAAATAAATGTTTTACATCAAGTTGAGAGAATTCCTCTTGCTATTACGTCAAAAAGGATATTCTTCTGAATTTTCCAGGAGAAAACATCATTTCCACCAATGTATTTCTTTCTGAACATAATGCTACCAATAGAGAGAGATTTCATATTAATCAGTGAGGGTGAGTGGATAAACTCTCAAGGTGTGACTGAATGCAAACACTGAAGATCATGAAGTTCTTGACCTGGTAATGAAAGCAAAATTTGATTTACAGATTAATCCTATGTAGGAAAGAAAATTCATATTGAGTTTGAGATCAGAGAGAGACTTTTCAGGGGTAAGAGTTAAAAGGGGGGAAATTTTAACTACTATAGACTCAATTACACCCAAGCACTGAAGCATATGCCCGACTCTGAGCATGGAGTCACCTCTTTGACTTCAATGGACCAATCATGCTTAAAAGAGAAGTAGATGAATTCTTGGATCAGGGACATGAATGAGATCCAAATTTATGGTGTCATTTACTTATGGAAATCCATTGTGTCAATTAAGCAAAGTGGAGAGTCAGAAAAAAATGACATGGTCTTTCTTTAATATTTTTTAAAACCCACATCCCTTGATTAAATGGGACTGCTGCGGCATGAACTGCAGCCACTCAGCATGACTTCTGCGTGAACTGAGGCTCCTATGTGGGACTACTGCTATGTGAACTGAAGGCATTAGGCATGACAGCCACCATTTGAACTGAGGCCACCAGACAGGAGCCCCCATGTCACCCCCCAACTACAATTGGCGGGGAATGCAGGCATTGTTATCAGGTCTGTAAGAAGACCTAGAAAGGAAAAGGAAAAGGAAAAGGCAGAGGAAACAGAGTCTCTTGAAAGCAAAGAGGGCTCAAGGGAGGGGGAGATAGACAAGGGGCTAAATTGGCTGGTCAACAGTCAGCAACAAGAAGAAGCACAATAGCAGCTGCAACAAAAGCAGTTATGCCTGCGGATGGCCACTCATTACCACAACAGGGTGCATGAAAACAAAAGCAGCAACAACAAGTTCTCTGGGAGTTGGCCACTCAACAACATGAACAGCAACAACATCTGGTCCAGCAAGTTGCCACTCTACTCCAATCACAAAGGGCAAACGTCAGCCTGGGGGCAAAAACACCAAGTCCCATGGTTACAAGTAACCCACTGGTGACACTGATGAAGATGGGCTCTGAAGATGACTCAAATGTATTTCTGATCATCTTTGAAAGGGTAGTAGCAGCAGCATGATGATCCCCAGAGCACTGGGCCATCTTACTGTCCATGTAGCTGGTGGGTCTGGCCCAGACCATTTATTGGGGCTTTGACCCAAAAGGTGGCACAGGACTATGACAGGGTTAAAGATCCCATCCTGGGTGCGTTTGACATCACCCCTGACACTCACCATCAACATTTTCACCAAAAAAAATTCCCCATATGGGTGCCCGATCCCAGGCCGTGGCCCAGTGCCTCAAAGAACATTGTCAGCGATGGTTGCAACCAGCGAGGCAGTTGGAGGAACAGGTGGTCCTAGAACAGTTCATCCCCATATTCCCAGCAGGAAGTAAAGAGTGGGTCTTGCAATACTGGCTTGGAACATTAGTAGAGACAGTCAACCTGGCTGAAGACTTCTTGGCTATCAAAGACACCACGGGTGTGGCCACCCACTCCATGTGCCCTAGGATCAGGCACATCATACTTGAGGGGTTCTGAGGCTACCGAGGATGATGTGCACCTGGGGAACTGGTCTTAGACTCTGACCCATGCTGCAGTAGTGGCCTGGACTTGACCACAGACACAGGGGTTCAGACAGGGGAGAATCCTAGGCCCTTGTCAGGTACAAGAGAAGAGGACTTTCACCAGCCCCGGATGGCATGAAGGGAAAGAGAGATCCCACCAGCTGGCCTCAGTTTCTTCTGTGGACATTAGGGTCATTACCACTAAGAGTGCCCCTTTATGGATTGTACATATTGAAAGGTGTGGACATTAGACAGACAGGCCAGGTAGAAAGGGACCACCAAATTGACAATTCTGGTGTGGGCTGTAGCCATACCATGATCCTGAGGTAGCTAGCAGACACGGGAAATGATGTGGACATGGTTTACCTTCAGTGCTTTCATGGGGACATGCACCCATATCCCATGAGGGCAGTGGAACTCAAGATGAAGGGGCATATCAGGATGAAATGGGTTGGGGTCTCACAGACTCTTGGGTGATTCTGGATAGCAATCTGGAGAAGTTCAGTGAGATTGTGAAAACTTAGGGTGATGGGCCCTTCTGGGAAGAGGGATGTCCCCAGTAGGAGGACATAGACCTTCCAGAGGCAGGGGACTTGGATTGAGTAAGGGGCGAAGATGACCCCAGAGAAGGCCCTTCCACCCAACAGCTGCCAGAGGGGATGCAGGAGATTCCCATCACCCAAGACTGGGATGAGCTGATTAGGGAGGTGGACTTTATCAGTGCCCAGAAGGAGGACCCGATGCTGAGCCAGTCCTATGAACAATCACAGGCATAAATGGGAAGGTAGTCAACCCCCACTTGCGGACATTATGGCCCCATTTTGGACTGCAGGGAGAAAGATTGTATTGGGTAATCTGAGATATACAGATGGGTAAGACCTGAGCCCAGCTCCTGGCCCCCAAGAGGTTCCGGCATCAGGTGTTACAGCTGGCCCATGAGATACCCTGTGGGGGGAACCTCAGGTGTGAAATGACCCTGGACTGAGTGATACTCAAGTTCTACTTGACTGGGGTCCGTGCGGATGTCAAAGGATGCGTCCTGCCCCTTGTGTCAACTGGTGGGGACCTGGAAACCCCCAGAACCCCTACTGGTCCCCCTTCCATTAATTGGGATGCTGTTTGAGAGAATTGGGATGGATCCGGTGGGACCCATGAGGAAGACGATCAGCACTAATAAATCCTGGTGATGTTGGACTACGCCACCCAGTAATCTGAAGCCATACCCCCTCAGTCAGCCACCATTGCTCACGTGGCACCTGAGTTGCCTGACAGTGTTCACAAGAGGAGGGATGTGTAAAGAGATCCTGATGAATAAAGGGACCAATATAACACCCAAGGTGATGCAAAAACGATGTGCCCTTTTAAAAATCAAAGCACTAAGGACATCCGTCTACCACTCCCAAATGGTTGGACTGATGGAACGCTTTAAAAAGACTCTGAAAGAGATGCTGTATAAATTCATGGCAGGGAACCTGCAACGTTGGGACCAGTTGGTTCCACCCCTTTTTGAGTAAATCAATTTGAGCAGTGTAAGGTGGTACACTTCTAAGGGATTTGCTGGTTTCTCCTTATATCCAGTTCATGAGTGGCTTAGAGAGCATTCATGCAATTTCGGTGGGTGTGTCTCTGCATGTTGGTGGCTGAGTGATAGCAGCTGGAGGGGTAGGCTGCTTGTCACTAACACAGCATTGTGAGAGACAGCCCCGGCTGGAGAGTTAAGGGGACACAGCGGTCCCACAGTTCCAGGTTGTCTCTAAGGGGGCCCATCACACTGATGTAATTTGTTTCCCTCTCTCTGCACAGTTTTCCTCTGGATGCCATTCAGAATGTGGGCAAAAAAGGCTTAAAGTCCTCATGGTGAATCGGGAATTTGAGGATGGTGTGTACGGCTGTGACGATGGTAAAGTTCTCTCTTTCCAGTCCATTCATTCCCCTCTTATCCCACAGAGTGACCCCCAGATAAATAATATTCCAGAAAGCGATGGCAGCCTTCTCCCATCAACATTCACCAATCGTATTAGTGATTTCAGCTCTAAACATTTCCACCCATTTCTGGACTTTTCCAGTTCATTTCCATGACAAACCATGAATTTCCCAGGAGCCTTGGAGACCACTTAGAACAGTTTTTTTCACTTCAACAAGCCAGTTTATACCACTCTATTTGTGGTCCACTTTTGCTGACTTGGATAAACATTTTTCTTGTTTTAGGAGTTCGACTTTTGTTCCTCACAAATCTACTAGTAAAGGCTGTGCAACAGAACCTGGGTTATTGATTTCAGTGGAGCTATGCTAATTTATGCCAGCATATATCTAGTCCTGTTAGAACAGTTTACCCAATATTTGGTGAATTCTCCCTCTCTAGCATTTTCAGGATTTTTTAAAAAAATCTCTACTTAAAAAAAATGTATTTGGGAAAGTCCTAGGGCCTGTGAGATGCAGGATGTCAGAGTATATTATCACAACAGTCCTTCTTAGGTGAGTGCCTTAACTATTGACCTTTGGGGTATGCTGATGTTGGGATCCCTCAATCTCTTCTGTTTAAACTGTTCCACTGTGGAGAAATATTTTTTTTAACAATTCACTAGAGCAGAGGGACATATGAAAAATGGTCTAGAAAACATGGCCCATAGGGGAAGACTGAAAAAACTGGGTTTGTTTAGTCTGGAGAAGAGAAGACTGAGGAGGGACATGACAACAGTTTTCAAGTATATAAAAGGATATTACAAGGAGGAGGGAGAAAAATTGTTCTCCTTATCCTCTGAGGATAGGACAAGAAGTAGTGGACTTAAATTGCAGCAAGAGCAGTTTAGGTTGGACATTAGGAAAAGATTTCTAACTCTGAGAGCAATTAAGCCCTGGAATAAATTACCTAGGGAGGTTGTGGAATCTCCATCACTGGAGATTTTTAAGAGCAGGTTAGACAAACATCTGTCAGGGATGGTCTAGATAATGCCTGGTCCCACCATAACTGCAGAGGACTGGGCTAGATGACCTCTCAAAGGTCCTTTCCAGTCCTATGATTCTATGATTCTTCCCTCAGGAACTTTGACCAGTAGAAAGTTGAGGAACTCAGGCAACCTTCACCAAGAAAACTATGATTTACTTATCATAGTAGGAAGAGAACATAATATAAGAGAAAATATTACATAGCAACTCCTCTCCATCTCAACCAAAAACTTTAATGGGATCAAAATTTGGCTTCATTATCCTTGATCAAAACCTTTCTCTTAAAAAAACCCTTTCCATCCTAGGAGCTTGCCCTAAACTAGTATACCTAACTTATGACCCATGGCCCACCAGAGCACTTCATGCTTTAGCAGAATACACCAGCGTTTCACAAACTAAGGGTCCCAACCAAAGGTGGGTCACAAAGTTATTGTAGGGAGGTTGCGGTATTGGCACCCTTACTTTTGCGCTGCTTGCAGAGCTGGGTGGCCGGAAATCAGTGGCTGCTGGCCGGGTGCTCCCCTCTGAAAGTTGCACCAGTAGCAGTGCAGAAGTAAGGCTAGCATGGTATCAGGGGGTGGGGACCATCACTTTTTTGGGAGGAGGCCGTCATAGCCTGAAATAATATGAACTATTTATGGCGGTGACAGGGAACAATGGTTTCATTAATATCTTCTCTGTTTTGGGGATTGAAATATTTCCTTATCAACAAAACAAATCTTTTGAAGATACCCAATTTCTGATGCTGAGAAGTGCATATTTACAATAAGATAGGAATATATTCCTATAAAAATAATTTTATTAAAATTTCAGATCTAAGTCCATTATACATCAACAGGAGATCTCCATATCACAATAGATTTATGTTTGAAATCTTTGCGGGTTTAATATCTCATAAAAAAATTGAGAATACAGAGAAAATGTTTTATTTTTATCATAGGTACTTGTTGAGGATAATATATAATATTTTCATTCAATGTGACTGCATGCACAGTATTTGTTACACAATGGGCCAGGTTTTTATAGCTATTAAGGTACCTAATAAGATATTCAGAAGCATCTAGGCACCCAACACCCACTGAAATCAATGAGTTTTATGTGCTTTGGTGCTTTTGAAAATCTCACTAGATACCTAAATACCTTTAAAAGTCTGGCGTAATGTGCCTTACTCTGGATAGTGCTAATCAATATAGCACCAAAGGAATCAATGAGGCCAGATTTCCAGCTGGTGTAAATCAGCATAGCCCAATTGCAGTCAATTCAACGCATCGCTAGCTTGTATTAATCATAGTAGGTCCATTGAATTGAATGATCCACAGTGCAAATAAATGTTTGCCTACTGAAGTCCATAGTTCTCCAATTATTGACACCACTTGTGGACCTGGCCTAGAAGGGACAAGGCAGGTGAGAATCAGGTTCACTCTTGACAAAATTATTTTATCATGAATGAAAGGATTTTCCTGAATGCCACTTTGACTTCCTTATTGCGCAAACTATAGATCAGAGGGTTCAAGGTGGGAATCTCTAGGGTGTACATTATGGCCACCATCTTGTCCTTATCTAGTGAGTAACTGGAGGGTGGTCGGATGTAGGTGTAGATGATGGAGGAGTAGAACAAGATGACCAAAAGCAGGTGGGAGAAGCAGGTGGAGAAGGCTCTCTGCTTCCTTTTGGAGCTCTGGATTTTCAGGATGGTGGTGATGATGAAGCCATAGGACACGGTGGTCAGCAGGAAGTTCCCCATAGCCAGGAAGAGGTTTGCAATGGAGATCATGATTTTGTTGAAGTAGATGGAGCTGCAGGACAGGGCCAGCATCGGTGGGATCTCACAGAAGAAATGCTGGATGAAGTTGGGTCCACAGAAATCCAGACGCACAATAAGCAATGTGTGCACCAATGAATTGATGGCAATGAAAGCCCAGACACCAATTATTAAACTGATGCAAATTCTCTTGGTCATGAGGTTTACACAGCACAAGGGGTGGCAGATGGCAATATACCGGTCATATGACATGACAGTGAGGAGCACCAGCTCTGTCCCCCCTGACAAAGTGAAAGCAAAGAGCTGCACCATGCAGACATCAAAGGAGATGGATTTCCTCTCTTGCATCAGGTTTTTTATCATCTTGGGCAGAACAGAAGAACTGCACATAACGTTGACCATGTCCAAGTTGGTGATGAAGTACATGGGGGTGTGGAGAGAAGGGTGGAAGACAATAGCCACTATGATCAGGGAGTTGCCCATGGGGATAGCTGTATAAAGGCACAAGAATAGACCAAAGAAGAGCTCCTGGTGATGAAGATTGTCAAAGAGTCCCTGCATGATGAACTCGGTCACCCTGGTGTGGTTATTCGGTTCCATTGCTTGAGTGTTCCTTCTGTAGGAACAAAGATTAAAGTTGCTGTCAAGTGTTGTATCAGAAACTACAGCACTACGGTAACTGAAGCATCTAGACAGACAGGCAATGAAAGCGAGACAGAGCGATCTTGTCATACTCTACACATTTCACACAATGTAGGAAGAAACAGAGCTGCATTCAACTATGTTAGCACACAAATCCGTCTCAGATACTGAATCTATGTTCTCCCAAAATTTGACTGGAAAAGGGGAAAAATAACACTCCTGATGTTCTCAAGTAGAAGTGCGTGAAATCATTTGGACTGTTTACATAAATTGTCTGAGGTAGGATTTCAGAATTTGATCTCAAAATCAATCAAACACCAGAAGTCTTATTAATAACCAAGATTCCACTTTCGAAACTAATTTCACAAAATAGATCTGTTGCAATATAAGACACCTTCAGTGTACACATTATACACAACTTATATACTAAGAACATAACATAAAATATTGGTGGTAAGATATTAAGATGCACAATAAATTAATAAATTAATTCCCTTGAATTCATGCTAATGTAAATAAGAATAAAAAATTAATAAAATAAAAAATAAAATAATGTAAATAACTCAATAGCAGTCAGCACGGCTGATTCTTCGCTCACTGTAGCTGTACTGGTACACAGCTTTTGCAAATGAGAGGGAATTGTGCCCTTCAAAATTTCATTTTGATGATACGCTACATGGCAATATATACATGTTGCTTTAATAGTAGGAATATTATCCAAATATGTTGACAAGTACACCCTACTGCATTACAGTTACGTCTCTCTTTACTGTGTTCATATTCTTTAGTCTTATTAGTCCTTCACTGCTTCTCCCGATTTTCCTCTCTCTCCTGCTGCAAGAAAACAGAAGTATCTCCATTTACATCAGTTGAGTTACTGAACTGTAAAAATGATGAAAATGAGAAGAGCAACATGATCAATAAATCTATCTAATCATGAGATTTGATTAGAACAATTTTTCATATTTCATATTAAAGTGATTTAAAAAATTCTCACCCTTTCCATCACTTTTCAAATTACATTGCAAACTTCTGAGGGCACAGACAATAGGTTGTGAATCTTCCACCCCTCATAACCATGTTACAAGATTAAATCTCCATTTACTTTAGATTCAACTACTATAAAATTCAAAGGAACTCCACTGCTGTATGAGAATTTTAATCACATTTGTATTGGTCAAACTGAGATCAATATATGGTCCAAGATTCGTAACTATATTTGTGGAAATGTATATTCCTGCAAATCAGTTAGACAAATTCCAAAAAAAAAATAAAAAAAAATCAGAACACATACATTAGATTTAGCTTAATATTCAGAAGTGTATACAGGAATTAACGACTCAACTCTCATTGAATTTCACACTTAGAAACTTTCATATTCCAGTAAAAAAAAGGCAGAAACATTTATTTAGACCCATGAATTGCCAGAAAGCAAGAAAACAAGCAAGCAAGCAAGCATGCCAGCCAACAGAATATTCTCATCTCTCAATCAATCCTCAAATACCGTCAACCAGACTGTAATTTAAATACAGACTCCAAGTGAGTTATAACTTCTTGAAGATGATTGTTCTACATATAGAACAACATTCTGTGGGGAGATCTTGAATCCCGTGTGAATGTGGACAAGAGTTAACTCTCAAACAAGGCTCCAAAGGAGAAGGTAAAGGGAAGTCATCTAAATCAGTACAAACACATTTTATACATTAAGTTCAGAGAATTCCACTTGATGTTAGGTCCAGATGTATATTCTAGTGAATTTTTCAGGAGAAAACTTCATTTCCACCAATATATTTCTTTTTGAACATAGTGCTACCAATACAGATAGATTCCATATTAATCAATGAATCTGCATGTGTAAGTTCTCAGGGTAAAATCCTGCCTCCTTTGATGGGCATTTATAGGAATGTTGACCTTGAATTCAATGGGGCCTGAATTTCACCCTCAGAATTCTTTGGCTATCAGTGATCCTTAGTTCTCATTGAATCATCTGAGCTGACTCTCCCTTCTAGAATGTCCTCAATGTCTTCACTAAGACAATTTTAGGCCAACTTCTAGTAACATTGAGTAGTATCTCACATCTCAAATGGTCCTGTGAAGTCAATGGGGCAGATCCAGCTAGAGTAAACTAGTACATTGCCAGAAAAAAACCCAGACAATTAAAACAGTTCCGGTATTTTTTTATAAAAAATAAAGTATTAAGTAAGGATTTCATGGCAACATTTTCCCATTATTCCCTTTCCTTTTAAAATAGATTCATAGAAGATTTGAGTCGTCAGGGACCTCAGGAGGTCATCTAGTCCAACCCCCTGCTCAAAGCAGGACCAATCCCAAATAAATAATCCCACCCAGGGCTTTATCAAGATGGGCCTTAAAAACCTCTAAGTTTGGAGATTCCACCACCTCCCCAGGTAACTCATTACAGTGCTTTAACACCCTTCGAGTGAAAAAGCTTTTCCTAATATACAAACCTAGATCTCCCACACTGCAATTTGAGACCATTGCTCCTTTTTCTGTCATCTGCTACCACTGAGAACCGCCTAGCTCCTTCCTCCCTGGAACTCCCCTTCAGGTAGTTGAAGACCGCTATCAAATCCTCCCTCACTTGTCTCTTCTGCAGAGTAAACAAGCCTAGTTCCCTCAGTCTCTCCTCATGTCATATGTTCCAGCCCCCTAATCATTTTAGTTGTCTTCCATTGGACTGTCTCCAATTTGTCCATATGCTTCCTGTAGTGGGGGGCCCCAAACTGGACACAGTTCTCTAAATGTGGCTTCACTGCTGTCACTTAGAGGAGAATAATCACTTCCCTCCATCTTCTGGCAATGCTCCTACTAATGCAGCCCAAGACGCTATTAGCCTTCTTGGCAACCAGGGCACACTGCTTCCTCATATCCAGCTTCTTGTGCACTGTAACTCCCAGGTCCTCTTCTGCTGAACTGCGGCTTAGCCAGTTGGTCCCCAGTCTGTAGCAGTGCATGGGATTCTTTTGTCCTAAGTGCAGGACTCTGCACTTGTCCTTCTTGAACCTCATCAGATATCTTTTGGCCCAATCCTCCAATTTGTCTAGGTCAATCTGTATCCTATCCCTGCCCTCCAGCATATGTACCACTACCCCCAGTTTAGTGTCATATGCAAACTTGCTGAGAGTGGAATCCACCCCATCCTCCAGATCATTAATGAAGACGTTGAACAAATTGATATTGAGGTTTTTTTATATGGAAATTCTCTGTTAACAGGGGCGTAGAAGGGTATTTTGCAGAAGACAGTATTTTGGGGCTGGTTAAGGTAAGGGGGAATACCCTGGATTGGTAACACTGAAATGTAGATACGGTGAAGACATAAGCTATTGGTCCTCACATGATCTGTAGGATGTGTCATCCAATTAGATTCAAGAATGATATATGTTAGTAGCCAGTAAAACTGTGTATAAATTGTGTAATGTATGACATGAATTGGAACTGTGGTATAACCCTGTACCTAAGTCCCCTGCGTCTGGGCCTGGCTGGCATGGACACAAAGTTGTTACACGCATATTATTGTAACCTGAGTGGGGAGATGGAGTGGACAAAGAAGGCTGAACAGTGTCATGGTGGATCCAGGATCTTTACAGTTGGTGGAATTGATGGCCACAATAGTATTTTTCTCTCCTTCCAGTCCATCCATCAACTTCTGATCCCATGTAGCAATCCCCCAACTGGATAATATTCCAGAAGGTGCAGGCAGCCTTGTCACGTCAACATTCACCCATCATTTTGTTCATTTCGGCTGTGAACATATCCATTAATTTCTAGAATTCCGCGCCCCCTTTCCATGACAATGGGGCCTTGATCTTGATTGGGATCTCTGGTTGCCATAGTAATGCCTAATAACAATGATGAACGATGCAAACCTATTGGTTCATTTTCATTTCAGGGTACCATGAAGGTCTAAACTTTTCCCTTCTCCTAAAATGTAAACAGGGAGCCCTGGGTTCTGTTCCTGGCTCTGCCACTGGCCTGCTGTGTGAACCTGGGCAAGTCACTTCCCCGCTCTGTGCCTCAGTTTCTCCTCCTAACCATTGTCTCTTTTCTCTATTTAGATTGTAGGCACTTTGGTTCAGGGGCTGTGCCTTATTCTGTTTTTGTATTATGAATAGTTAAAAGAGCCCTGATCTTGGGCAAGGACTTTAGGTGCTATAATAATAATAATTATTATTATTATAATAATATATTGAGATGATCAATGTATTTTATTCATATTCCTCATTCTCATTTCATAACGTAGCTGCCCCTGTCTGAATTTGTTTTGCTAACTCATCTGTGTGAGTTCAAGCACAGCTATTAGACTTGAAAAGTACCATTTCCCCTAATTGACACCTGGAGAAACTGAGGCACAGGGCAAAATAGGTGACTTGTGTAGCCACACAGGTAGCCAGGGAGGATCTGGCCCATGGACTCCAATGAATCCATGGCTCATTTACACCAGGTGGGGATCTGGCCCATGGACTCCAATGGAGCCCCAGCCAATTTACACCAGCTGTGGTTCTGTCTCATTGACTCTAGTGGAGCTGTGGCTGATTTACACCAGTTGGGGGTCTCGATCATTTACTCTAATGGCGCTACGTTGGGTTGATATCCACTGGGGTTTGGCCCATTGGCTCCAGTGTAGCTACGGCTGATTTACACCCGCTGGGAATGTGGCTGGCACACTGCAATGAAGGAAAGGGTTATTTGTACCAGCCTGGGATCTGGCCCACAAGAACGAAGGTCGAGAAGAGGGGATTTGGACACACAGTTCCCGTTAATTTTAGGTTGAAATCACCCACCAAAGTGACTGGCTCATTGTCTGAGCTGAGGTTTCTGAATGCCTGCCCGGTGCCTGAAACACAAGATCAGCTTCACCGCCGCACTGGAATCTCTGGGGAAGGGTTTCTGGCGTGAGCTACACACTCTGTCCATATAAGGCCAGATTTTAAAGGTATTTAGGGGTCTTGTGGGAATTTCCGGAGCAGCCGGGCATCTCAAACCCATTAATGTCAAGGGCTGCTGGTGCTCAGGTAATTTTGAGAATCCCACTAGGTTCCTAAGCTCCTTTACACATCCGGCCCTAAATCTACCCAAGGAGACTATGCCAGCAGATGGCTACACTGCGGGTTTTATCGACATAGCTGCATTGGTCATGGGTGTGGGGTTTTTAAGTGTCAACCAGGCCTTAGAGAAACTGTGATAAATGGGTGTTCAAATGTTCTTTTAGCCTGAGGTCCCCTGACTGTAAATTAATTTTTTAACCCCCCTTTGCCCGAAATGACAGATTCAGGAAGGGTTTCATAGATACTAATTCACTGACAGATTGATTTGTGGCCAACATTTTCAAATTTGGGTGACTAAGGCTAAAAATAATAATTTGGCTGGGCTTTTCAATGGAGCCAAAGGGAATTGGACATTTGAATCCTACCGAATATCAGTGGAGTTTGGACATCTCACTTCTGTCATCTCCTTTCAAAATGCCAGGCTTAGCTCATCTATGGTACTTCCATGGATCTCCAAGCACTATGTGGTTGTGCGTGTGTGTGTGTGTAATGTGTGTATTTCACTGATGGCCCCTGCTGGAAACATGGAGATCTGTTCAGGTTTTGTATGTGTGACCGCTGGAGGCACTGAGGCCTGATCAGTGTGTGTGTGTTTGTGTGTTTGTTTCACAGCAGGCCTTTGCAGAAAGGAATAAGACCTGCTTAGTGTATGTGTGACGGCTGCCCTCTGATGGAAGGAATGAGGGTGTGTATTTGTTCTGTGGTTTTTTGCTGCTGTCCCTGCTGGACTGTATGGGACCTGCTCTGTGTGTGTGTGTGCATTTGTCACCCCCCGGGCCAGGCCTGCAGACTCGTGCCCTGTCAGGGCTGTGTGCCGGCACACCTGGGGTACCGGGGTAGGGACAGGTCACAGCTGTGCTGTATCCAGAGAGCTCTGTGTAGGGAGGGGAGCGAGAAGGGCTGGGCTGCAGGTGACTAGCAGAGGGTCAGGATCCAGGGGAATAGCCAGCGTCGTGTGTTTGGGACAGGACAGACAGCACAGAGGGGTTGTAACTCCCGACTGAGGGGAATTGGTAGAGCTGGGGAGTAGTTAGAGGACAGCAATAGCGGGGGCTTTATAGGTTAAGATAGAGGCACATCAGTGAATGGACCCCAGGGCGGAGATAGCAGGAGCTGCAGGTCAGGACTGAGGGGCACAGGCAGAGCTGGGGCTCGTGGGCAGGACTGCAAAGCCCGTCACAATCCAGGTGCGTTGGCTGATCTCTGTCACTGAGGCCTAGAAACCTGGAATTGCCTTTCACTCACTGCGCCTGGGCCCTGCTTCCTTGGCTAACCTGGTGGGAATCTCCGGTTTGTTTATGTCCATTTCACGGCACTCCACACTCCCCTTTACTTTCCCTCGCTCGCGGGGACGCTGGTGGAGTTTGTAAATGAAGGATTGCCTTTCACAGGGGCTGGCACAACCGGCTTGACCCCTTTCCCTTTACACATCAGGGGCTGCTTGCCAAAGGAATAAACCCTCCCTTTCCTTTGTCTAACTTTAATCCATGCCTCCGACTTTCTTTTCTGATCAGCCCCGATGGGACTGCCACCGAGACCTGCATTTCCCAGCAACGTTTCTATTCTATTGGCCTGTCATGGGACCCATTAAAATGACAAGTAACTTTGTTTCTGTCTGTGGCCCTTAATTTCTGGAGAGCTTTGTCAGATCTCCAGACAGTGGTCAGGTCTCAGCAGGACGGAACGTTTCTCAGAGAGCTGATTAAGACACGAGAAGTTATAACAAGCTGTGTGTCGGCCTCTAAATCCCTGGAGAGCCACAGGTGCTGCCTGGCTAATTGGAGAGAGTTCTTCTTAGTAGCTACATTGCTAACGGAGATTGTTGTAATGAGCACACAATGAAGCAGGGCTTTTTAACTGATTATTATTTTTATCCTAAGTGAGAGTCAATGAAATTAACGTGTTTCAAATGCCACTGGGCAGCTTTGCTTCACGCTGGGGATCTGTCACTGCAGAGCTGTGATCAGACGTGTAGAAACAGCAGCGTCCTTACAGTCAAGCACTTTACACACGATGGACAAACTGTTCATTGCCTCTTCTCTCATCAGCTACCAGAGACCAAGACAGCTCTTGTTACAGACTATCCCCTTGCCACTGCTGCACTTAGCAGAGTGTTACAGCCACACAGCAAGCCCTTTATCAGCTCCAATTCCCACCTGCTTTGCCTATGAAATTAGCTACACTCAGACTCAGAAGGACTATTACCAATAATCATGCTATATTTTTAAATTGACTTTAGTGCCCTTGACTGTGAAATACACCCACTCCTCAGCCCCTGCTCTCTGAAGTCCACTTCCCACATTGATGGGGCCATTAGCAGTAGATAGATAGATAGATAGATAGATAGATGATATGAGAGACCCTAAGTATGTTTAAAAGTAAATCTGTCAACTCCTGTAATAAGATGTAGTCATTGATGAGTTGGCTTCAACATATCTGGCTCCTCATTCAATGCTATGCTGAATGATAAATTCCAGTTCCCTTCTTTCTACCGGATGGTCCCAAATGAGGTGCCTCAATCTCTGGGGCTGATCCGGTTAATGCTGCATTTACAATGGACCTGGGTTGGCCTTATTGTTTCAGGCGATGACAGCGGAGAAAAGTTTGTGCAGACTTTGAAGCCATTGCTCATTAAGAACAGTATCTGTGTTGCCTTCACAGAACGGGCCCCTCATATGCCTTCTCCTTCCATGGTCCAGGCCTTCAGGGAGCAAACAAATAAGTTACAGTCCAGTATCTCCCAGACCAAGGCCGAGGTGATTGTGGTCTATGGTGATACAGGTTCCCTATTAGGTTTAAAATTCTTTTTACATGCAAGCTATCACCCAGCACCAACACCAATAGGGAAAGTTTGGATCACAACAGGTCAGTGGGATTTCACTTCATACATCGCTATGAATAGGTGGACCTTAAGACCCTTTCACAGTTCCTTGGCCTTTGCAGTACACACAAAGGAGGTACCAGGATTCCAAGATTTCCTGTGGACCCTCAACCCTTACCGACCCCAAGGAGATATTTTTATTCAGCAGTTTTGGCAGATTGTATTCAATTATTAAATTCCGTCTGTTGGCCTGAGCATAAAAGGAGGGAGAAATTGCTCAGGAAAGGAGGAACTGGCAAGCCTGCCTGGTTCTGATTTTGAAATGAAAATGTCAGGCCAGAGCTACAGTATCTACAACGGTGTCTATGCGGTGGCCCATGCCCTTCATGACCTGTACTCATCCAAATCCAAAAAGGAAGCCATGGGGAAGTGATATCTGCCATAGCTTCAGACTATCCAGCCATGGGAGGTAACGTCTCTCCTTATGGAACTTCATAATTAATGTGTCACTAAGATTTTCTATTTAGTGAGTGTCAACATTTTCGGTAGGATATTTCCCCAAATTTATATTGTTTATTTATTACTGTTATCATATCCCAGTACAGAACAGGAGCAATTCTACATAAGCCAGTGGAGTCTAACTGGGAAGAAACTATTGTAAGTGGGAGTCTAATTAAGCTGATTTTTCAGCAAATACATTTTTCATCAAAGCTGGAAGGGGGCTACCAAAGAGGATGGAGCTAGGCTGTTCTCAGTGGTGGCAGATGATAGAACTACGGTCAATGGTCTCAAGTTAGAGTGGGGGAGGTCCAAGCTGGATATTAGGAAAAACTTTTTCACTAGGAAGGTAGTGAAGCACTGGAATGGGTTACCTGGGAGATAGTGGATTCTCCATCCTTAGAAATTTATAAGCCCTGGCTGGGATGATTTAGTTGGGGTTGGTCCTGCTTTGAGCAGGGGGTAGGACTAAATGACCTCCTGAGGTCCCTTCCAACTCTAATCTTCATTGATTCTGAGATTTATTTGAAGAAGTGCTCACTATGTATCTGGGGCTTCCCAAACACTTAAGAAATCATTCTGAATGTTCTCTGTGAATTGCTTCTCAAGTCAGGACTGAAGGCTAGATTTTTAAAGGTATTTAGGTGCCTGGTGGTATTTTCAAAAGTAACTAGGTGCCTTTTACAAGCACCTACATACCACTGAATGTTAGGCACCTAGCTGCTTTTGAAAATCCCACTAGGTGCCGACGTATTTTTTAAAATCTGGCCATAAGTACATAATGAGAGAGCTGGTCAAAAATGTTCATTTGCTACTTTTTTTAATTCAACAGAAAATTATTTTTCTGACTAAGTAACATTTTTTGTGGACAGTGTATGCTTTTGTCTAAAATTTCTCCGATTCTGTTGGAAAACCAAAAATTCCCAAACTGAAAAATGTCAACCAAAAATTGAAAAAAAAAAAATCAGTTTTTGGAAGGTGTCCACTGATAATGTTCAGTTTAGGCAATTTTCAGCCAATTTTTTTTTTTTTTTACAATTTGGAGATTTTTAACAAAAAATCAAAATTATGCATGTGGAAAAATAATCCCATTTTCTGACCAGATCTACATAATAAACTTGAACTCTTAAAAACAAGGAGTTTCTTAGTTTCCTGGAGAACACAAAAAGCACAGTGATCCCTTTTCAAAAATGCAAAACCTCTCAGTTTTCATAGTGTTTTAGTTCAGAAATAGCTTCATTTTATAAAGTCACTCTGTCCCAGAGAAAACAGAAAACATAAGCTTCCAAAAGCAGGAGTTTGTGAGTTGCATTTTGAATGATTCAGCACATTGGCAGCCATTTATCGCATTTTGTAACGTCTGCCAATTTCTCTTTCGATCTAGCTCCATCTTTTTTTGAAAAATATCCGATTTAACAACAGTGCTGGGACGAAGTGTATTTTGATGAGAACAGTGAATCATCTGCTGGATATAACATTTTAAACTGGATTGTCTTCCCCAACGATTCCTTCGTCAGAGTACAAGTGGGCCACATGGACCCACGAGCCCCTGTAGGCCAAGAGTTCACCATTAATGAGGGGACCATCGTTTGGAACAGCAGGTTCAATCAGGTGGGGCATCACTGCAGGTTGCAATGTCACAGGGGAACAGGGTAATGTTACTGTCCTGGTTGTTGGAGAGTCCTCTTCCCTGGCAGAATGAATCCCATTGGGTAATCCTGATTGCCTGTAACAGAGATACATGCCTGGTGCAGGAGGAATTTAAAGGATCAGAAATATAATGTGACACTTGACAACTTCCTCTGTACAAAGTCAGAGTTTCCTGATCACACTGAGAATGGGAGGATGTGTATTCAGAAGTAGAGCTGGTAAAAAAATGTCTGGCACAACTTTTTCTTTCTTTCTTTCTTTCTTTCTTTCTTTCTTTCTTTCTTTCTTTCTTTCTAGGAAAAATTGGGTTCTTAATCAAACAAAAATGTTTGATTATAGCATCTGCTTTCCAAACCACCAATAATGTGCAGATGAAAACGGCAAGATTTTAAGTTTTCAGACGTTTTCCAAAATTATTAGGTTTTCCGATTTGGGGATTTATCCGCAAATCACAACTTCATCAACATTTTCTGTGAAACCCTCCCCCTAGGAAAAAAATTCTGTCCAGCTTTATTCAAAACATAGGATAGTAGGCTAGGGAATTTGGCCATTCCGCTCCCATTAAAATTAATAAGAATTGTGTAACCAGATCTCTTGGGTAGCTTTGAAAATCTCAGCCATAGCATCAAGGTGATTGATTCAATAAAGGGATATATTTCCTCATTTCTTCTTGAAATCAGTGGGGCTTGATCATGCTCATCTACACAAGGATTTTCAGAACCTTGAAAAATTGAGCCCAGATTCATAAGCATAAAAATTAATTTAGGAACAATGTAGTTGCATAAAATTATAATGTTCCCAATATTTGATCTCTGATTTTGTGCCTTATTTTCCTCCTCATCTGCATCAGATGCTCTTATCCATGCAAGCATCACCACAGAAGCCTGCACCCATTAATCATTACCAAAAGTAATAATTATGAAAGGTAATATATACCAATCACTAGTGGTTCTGATTGGAAGTCAGAAGAGTTGGACTCTGTTCCCTTCTCTGGAAGGAAGTGGTTCTGGCTCTGGTAGACCTGCCTAAGGTCCAGGAATGGAAGTCAGGCAAGCTGGCTACATCTCCCTAGACCTCAATTTCACTCTTTGTAATATAAGAATGATGATTTTTTCCCATCATCTGTGAAGTGCTCTGAGATCTTTACAGAAGACTGTTCCGTACAAAAACTATATCATGTCACCGAACCATTGAAATTTCAGAGCTGCCGGTCAGTGAGATAAAATCCCTACAATAATTGTATGTCCTCCTTTTGTTAACCCACTCCTATTATTTCTGTTCAGACAGCTCCACGGTCCATATGCACCGAGAGCTGCCATCCTGGATACTTTAGAGCAGTTCGCCAGGGGGAGCCACTTTGCTGTTATAATTGTGCTCCATGCCCAGAAGGACCATTTCCAACCAGACAGGTAGGTGTCTTCAGAGGAATTGGTGATGTATTGAAGACTGTGTTGGAATTGCAAGTTATCACTTTAAGGTGGGAAGGGAGTTAGCCCTGGTCCTGCTATAGCAGACTAGGGGCTCTGTAAGGAAGTGTGATATCTTAGTCAGTCTGCTAGGTGCTAATCTGCAGCAAGGAGGCAGGAATTATTCCTCTCTGCTTTAGGGAGCAGCCTGTTTTATCTCTCCCTGTTTTTGGTGCTTATGTGTTAAAGATCTGGATGTAAGAAATAAAGTCATGTGACATTGCAACCTTCCTGAAAGAGTATTTTAGATTTGTACCTAACTTCTCTATGTGTATTATTTCAACATAGAATTATCACCCCTTAATAGGATGACCCAATGTCCCAGTTTTATAGGGACGATCCCAATATTTGGTTTTTTTTCTTTTATAGGTGCTTATTATTCTCCACCCCTGATTTTTCACATTTGCTATTCTTGAGGAACTGCATACAGAATTAGCTGTGAATAGAGTTGATTAAAATATCTGAATTTCTCTCCAGTGGAAAATTCCCATATTGTGACTTTTGTTTTCATCCCTAACTGGGACAAAAGAGTTTAAATATAAAAACATAATGAAAACTGAATAAAAAAAAGTCAGAGTAACCTGAACTGAAATGTTTCATTTTGCTTGGAGTCCATATTAATCTCTCCATTCTCCTGGTACCTCATAGGCACTATAGTTTATATGATTTACGTCCCCATTCTATGCCATGCACCAGGCTCCCTGGCTAGACTCTTATTTCCCATGATGCACCACACTCAGCTGCCATAGAAGTCACATGTCCATGGTGGATCATGGAAGATGAAGTCCAGTCTGGGAACCAGAAAACTTACGGTAAATTGAAAATTTTGGCCAAATTACATTTTCCTATGGGATATTTCCACTTAATAGTCCCATTTATCTTTTTGAGTTTGGCTTCTACGTTGGATGTGGCAATTTCTGTCTCCATATCCCAAAACTGGACACAATATTCTAAATGCGGCCTCACCAATGCCGAATAGAGGGGAATAATCACTTCCCGTGTCCTGCTGGCAATGCCCCTCCTTATGCTGCCCAATATGCTATTAGCCTTCTTGACAACCAGGGCACACTGCTGACTCATATCCAGCTTTTTATCCACTGTTACCCCCAGGTCCTTTTCTGCAGACCTGCTGCCTAGCTCCTCAGTCCCCAGTCTATAGCTGTGCATGGCAGTCTTCCTTTCTAAGTGGAGGACTCTGCACTTTTCTTTGTTGAATCTCATGAGATTTCTTTTGGCCCAATCCTCCAGTTTGTTTAGGTCCTTCTGTATCCTATCCCTACCTTCCAAGGTATCTACCA
>NW_027130257.1:0-1401 GCF_026122565.2 Emydura macquarii macquarii
TAACCTGAATACTGCTGTGATCCTTGGTGTAAGGGACCATTTATCACAAAGGTAGGTTCACCTGGGTGGCAAGACAGAGCAGAGTACCCCACAGGACTGTCTGTGACCCCCGGTTAGGGCTGTTAAACAGCTATAGTGCCTGAGGAGCTTACACTTGATAACTGGTTAGTGAATCTAAGTATAGAACTCACAGCCACTTGGGGCTTTGTGTCCTGTTTCCTAGCAGTTTATCTTGAGTTTGGTACCCAGGCTCTTGAGCCACTGCAGGACGGCTTGACAGAGCTTCTGATCCGAGCATCTTCTGCACTGTGGGACTTCAAACCATCGCAACTCGCATGGTAAGAAACCAGGCAATGCTCCCTGCAGGTTCCCTCTCCCGCTCCACCCTTCCCCCACCGTGTCCATCAAGAGAACGCTAGATTTTGTCCTGGACGTGGGACAGGCCGGCTGACTCAGTGGCAGACCAGCCGGAGGACTCCACACATCTGGGGCGGGTTCAAGCATTGCCAGGGTGGTTTATTTTCAAACAGAAATTATTACAAAATAGCTGCTTGCCTCTTCAGAGCTGAGCAGAGGTGAGGCTTTCTGCCAGAGTCCAAGTAGCAGAAAAGGCACAACCCAGCACTACAGATGGCCTGTGTTCCCACCTCCCCCGTGTCCCAGAGCACAGACCCACATGATCACCTACAGAATCCGACCCTGCCCACTGCCCTCAGGGACCCTCTCCAGGCTGCTCCAGTGATTGGCCGGGGCAGACCCTGCACACAAGACTACTTCTCTGCAGTCAGGTCACAGTGTCACATCTGCAAAGCGCCCAGCGCCCGCCAGCCCCAGGAGCAAGTGTCTGAGCCTCAAAGCCAAACCCGCAGGAGTCAGGGGAGCTGCTCCGAGGTCACTGGGTTTTCCGATGAGTGTGACAGGCTGGGAAGTGAATTCCCCCCACCAGATCAGGGATCAGGACTCGGGGCCTAGGATTAGGAAGGCCAGAGAAGACCGAGGCTGGAGAGGATTCGATAGATAACAGAGGTGTCCGCCCCCGAGGGACGGTGCCACCAGCCGTGGGTTGAGGATCAGGCTGAGCAGGATGGAACGAGCTGGGGGGATGTGGGCAGCAATTGCACCCACGGCTGGTTTACAGCAGTCACATTTCTCTGTAACTAAGGAATCCACTCCAGAGCCGCGAATGGGTCGCTGTGAGCCTGTGCCGGGTCTGTGCAGAGAAGAGGGTCAGGGACCCAGGAATGCCTGGTCCTGGGGCTGCAGTGGGACGGATGTTCTGGCAGGTGAATACCCGGGGGCAGGATTGCCAGCAGCTACGTGCTCGGGGCAAAGCCCCTCATAGGAGAAAAGGGGAATTAATTCCCTGTGCATCCCCGGGCCCTGCTGGGCCCCCTCTGACCC
>NW_027130258.1:0-1391 GCF_026122565.2 Emydura macquarii macquarii
GTCTGGCCACCAGCCGCCACTCTCCGGCCGCCCAGCTCTGCAGGCATCGCCGCCACCAGCAGCAGCACAGCAGCAAGCCCAGGCGGAGGGCCTGGGGCGCCTGAGAGTAACCCCTGGCCTCTGCCCCCTCCTCCTCTCCTGACGGGGTGTGCTGCCCAGGAGAGGTGAAAGGTCCCAGGCTCCCCACAGTGGCTTGAAGTGACCGGCTCCGGTCCGGGCTCTTGGATCCCACCCCCTGCAGTCACTGCCCCCCTGCTGGCTCCAGAGCCGGGTCCCCCCCGCCTGGGGAGTTCTTATGGGCTGCGAGCCGTCGAAGGGCGGCGGGGAGCTGAGGAGCAGCCACCGCCCCGGGCACCAGCAGCAGCAGAAGGAGACTGGGAATGGCTGACGGGATGGATCACTTGATGATGACCTGTTCTGTTCATTCCCTCTGAAGCATCTGGCATTGCCCACTGCCGGAAGACAGCAGACTGAGCTAGCTGGACCATTGGTCTGACCCATTATGGCCGTTCTTATGAGATGGGGGAGCGCTGCAGCCACCCGCACCATGGCACAAGCCAGAAGAACAGCCACCCCGCACTGCCTGGCTCCAGATTCTGGCCTCTGACCTGGCCAGGGGGCGGGTGTTTGGGCGGAGGAGAGGAGGAGGCAGGGCTGGCACTTACCTGAGGAGGAGCGGGAGGTGAGGCCATGGAGAGGGGTGGGGCCTCATGGTGAGGGAAGGCACAGCCCCCCCAAATTTCTGTCTAGCCCACCTCAGTCTCCAGACCGGGAAGAGGCTGGCACTGCCTCTGGTGTCAGGGCAAGCTGGGTTGGGGGATGACAGAATTTTGGACCCGCTTCCGATGGACAACAGAGCCACACGCTTTGCCAGCAGGCACAAATGCTTACTGGACAGATTAGAATATTTGAGAGCATTCCATATTGGAGACCTGGATTCTCTTCCCAGTTCCACCTGAAGTGACCTTGTGCAGTCTCTCAATTACCTCGTCAACTGGGGAAGAAAGCGTCTAATATTTCTCTGCTTTCTGGGGTTGGGAGGTGGGGTTTTATGAATGATAAGTATTGTGATCAGGGGTATCAATGGCCAGAGCCCACAAAAGGTACCCTTTACCAGGGCCCCAGAGGCCCTGGGGGCCCGGCCCAAACTGCAACCCCCATTGCAGAATTCAAACTTTTTCAGGGCTCATGAGATTGTACGTATGGGATGAGGGATTGTGGCATGTCTGTTGGAGGGGAGCCATGTAACAAGTTTGTATGGGCCTGAAAAAATTATGCTTGGGCCCTGTCAATGACTATGACAGGCAGAGATTGCTGCTTACCAGAAGCTGGGACTGAATAAGGGTCGATGGATGACATGAAGATGGACCATTGGTCTGACCAAGTATGGC
>NW_027130259.1:0-1397 GCF_026122565.2 Emydura macquarii macquarii
TCTTTCACCAGTGGAAGCTGGTTTTGAAAAGGATTCAGCTTCTCAGAGGAAAGTTTCCCACACCAGGTACTTTTAAAGACTTTATTGTTATTATTATTATTTGCTTTTCTTGCTAGTCTGCCAGACCATTTATTTTGTAATAGCATCTCCCATATAGTGAAGGCTTCACAGAGCTGAATGGTGCAGTTACACCTTGCAATCAAATTAACTCGACATTTAAACCCAAAGTTATCAGTGATTAAACTTCCCTACTGTATACTCCTGGGCAGCCTCCTCAATGGGAACCACCGTGTGAGTTCTGTGAGCCTGGGATCTGTCGCAAACCACACAGATGGGGGTTTGTTCCTCCTCACAGAACAGTTTCAGAGCCTCCTGGTGTTCCCCGCACACCTTCTCCCCTCCTGATCCCTTTGCTGCCTGGAAACTCAGCTTTTTGGCTATTTCTACCATGTTCGCCAGCTGCCTGTTTGGCCTGAGGTTTCTCTGTTGCACAGTTTCTCTGCACTGGGGGCAGGAGACACCCATGTCCGATCCCTCCCAGCACTGGCTGATGCAGGCTCGGCAGAAATTGTGCCCACACTCCAGAATGACAGGCTCTCTGAAATACTGCAGACAGATGGGGCAAGTAGCTTCCTCCTGGAGACTTTCCACAGGCTTCTCTGCAGCCATGGCTGATTCTGGACAGTGTTGCTGGGCTAGTTTCACTTCCTGGAACTCACAAACATGCCCCGCCTACAGCAGCAACTGGGTGTTTCCTTTCAACTGACTCACACTGTGACTGTTTGCTGAGCTGGAGCCAGCTCACTGGTAACATTGCAGGGCTGGAGGCTTTGTAAAAAATGTACCACTAGGGCCCTTTTGCTGGTGTGGGGCGTCACCCAGAAGAACTGCAAAGTTGGGATCATTTCAACCCTGGTGATTTGGGCAGATGAATCTTCTCTTAAAGAAACAGCCACATTCCAGCTAAAATAGAAGTGTCAGTGCCAGCAGATGGAAATATTCCTAAGAACGGCCGTAGTGGGTCAGAGCAATGGTCCATTAGCCCAGTATAATGTCTTCCGACAGTGGCCAATGCCAGGTGCTTCAGAGGGAATGAACAGAACAGGCAATAGTCATATGATCCATCGCCTCTTACCCAGTCCCAGCTTCTGGTAAGCAGCCATCCCTGCCTGTCATGGCTCATAGCCATTGACAGGGCCCAAGCATAATTTTTTCAGGCCCACACAAACTTGTAACATGGGCCGCCTCCCACACACATAGCGCAATCCCTCATCCCATACGTACAATCTCATGAGCCACGAAAAAAGTTTGAATTCTGAAATGGGGGTTGCAGCCTGGGCTGGGCCCCAGGTCCTCCAGTGAAGTGAACCCTTTTGTGGGCCCTGCCCATTGATACC
>NW_027130260.1:0-1406 GCF_026122565.2 Emydura macquarii macquarii
AGATGATCCCTGCTTAGTGTTGCAGAGGATGGTGAAAAACTCATAGATAGACCATGGATGGTTTGATTATCTGATTCACTAACAATAGAAGTGGGGGTAAACTTGGCTTTCTTGGAAAATTCCTCTTCATCAATGGTCCTCTGAGACAGCTTTTCTCCATTTGAAGGAGTGCAGGTTGAGAGAGATTGCGGGCTGAGAACAAAACTTTCATGGCAATAAGGATCTTGGTTGTGAAACTCCTTATTGCAAGAGACCAAACTGAGTCCAGGTCTCAGCTTTTCCAGAACATAATGCACACCTTCTCTTTTGTGAAAACCTTTTCTCACAGAAGAGATGATTTATTGACACGTGGCCAGAAAGTGATGAAGAAGCAGACAGAGAGAGAGACTGAAAAGGGGAGAAAGAAAAAAAATCCCCAAATGGAAATTGGTGAGGTGCAGAATTGAAGTTGCTTTGTACAGTACTGTAGACCTATCTAAAATTTAGATATATGCTACCTAAGTACAATGGTGATGACTACTTTAGAAATATCATAGATTGATAATGTGAGGGATTGTGAGTCTCAAAATCAGGATCAGGGGTCTCCAAGCTGTACACAGACCATGGCCACCACCCAGCAGCTTACCAAAGCGTTTCAGAAGAGGGCCAGCCAAGCTCTGGTTCTCAACTTCTCACCCCTACAAAGCTCCAGACTAGGGTAGATGTCCAGCTCCTCCGATTGGCTGGGAAGCACTACTTAACCCAGCAAGAGGAACAGGACGTTGTCTAAGCAGTTCGGTGATTCCCTGGCTGGCTCTTATTACAGACCTTGGCTACTTGCCTAAGCCCTGCCTTCCTGCCTGCTCCTCACCTGCTTATCCCAAACCCTATCCCGTTCCTGGTTCCTGCCTCGCTCCACATCCCTCCTCTTACACCCTATCAGCCTGACACTGACTCTGGCTTCAGTCCCTGGCCTGCTTTCTTACCCTGTCTCTGTCTTTGACCTTCACCTTGTCATTTGACTCTGACCCTGGCTCTGACCTTCGGCTTGGCATCTGACTCTGACCCTGGTTCTGGTTCCAGGCACCTCACTCTAACAGTTAGGCAAGACTACCCAGGCACTGATTCCCTACAGCTAGCTTGGACCACTCCCATCTTCCCAAGTGGGACAAATGAAGATGGACCCAGTGGAGTTTCTCATACTTAAAGGAGCATCGGCACTGCTCGAGCAGGTGATCTATCTCCAGGCAGACAACCCAACACTTCAGGTGCACAAACGCGCAGAGACATGCATTGCAGGGACAAGTCCATCAACTCCCCGCAGAGAAGGCTGTGCTCCAGGCCCGTCTGGCTGTGCTGTGATCCGAGCTGGGACAGCCATCCCTCTTCCTGGGAGCTTAGATGGGAGCCTCCCAAATTCCGAGACT
>NW_027130261.1:0-1413 GCF_026122565.2 Emydura macquarii macquarii
TTTCAAGTGAGGGCGAAGGCGAGGGCGAGATTTCAAGTGAGGGGGAAGCCGAGGGCGAGATTTCAGGTAAGGGCGAAGCCGAGGGCGAGATTTCAAGTGAGGGCGAAGCCGAGGGCGAGATTTCAGGTAAGGGCGAAGCCGAGGGCGAGATTTCAGGTAAGGGCGAAGCCGAGGGCGAGATTTAAGGTGAGGGGGGAACCTGAGGGTGAGATTTCAAGTGAGGGCGTCGAGGGCAAGGATTAGAATAGGGTGAGGGTTTAGGGTTAGGGTTTAGGGTGAGCGTGAGGGTTTAGGGTTAGGACGAGGGCGAGAACAACAGTTAGGGTCGAAGGCGAAGGATAGGTGAGAGCGAGGGTGAGGGATAGGGTGAGAGCGAGGGGCGAGTGATAGGGTTACGGCAGGGGCGAGGGATAGGGTTACGGCAGGGGCTAGGGTTGGGGCAAGGAATCGGGTTGAGTGCAAAGATTAGGGTGAGGGCGAATGGGAGGGTGAAGATTAGGGCGAGGGAGGAGTTAGGGCGAGGGGTTAGGGTTAGGATTAGGGTTTAGGGACAATGAATAGATGATTACTTGTAACACTGAAGTATCATCTCCTATGTCCTAAGCACATCGGGTAACTAGTTATATTAGCAGAAGATAATTGGCCATTTACAACCATTCACAGTTATTTACTACCTAAACTTTAAAAGCACTACAAACAAAAGTGTTCTTACATTCAAAGTTCCATCAAAATGGTCAGATGCTCCTTTTTAACTCTGAATCAATAGAATAGGGTGAGGGTTTCGGGTTAGGGTGAAGGTTAGAGTTGGGTTTAGGGTGAGCTTGAGTGTATAGAATGAGGGCAAGGGCTAGGACTAGGGCGAGGGCGTGGTTTAAGGTTAGGGCGAGGGCGAGGAGAGATTTGAGGGTAAGGGCGAAGGATAGAGTGAGGCGAGGTGAGGGATAGGATGAGGGTGAGGATAGGGTTAGGGTGGGGGCGAGGGTTGGGGCTAGGGCGAAGGTTGGGGTGAGATTCGGTTTCAAGTGAGGGCGAAGCCGAGGGCGAGATTTCAAGTGAGGGGGGCGAAGCCGAGGGCGAGATTTCAGGTGAGGGCAGAGAGCCGAGGGCGAGATTTCAGGTAAGGGCGAAGCCGAGGCGAGATTTAAAGTGAGGGTGAAGCCGAGGGCGAGATTTCAGGTAAGGGCGAAGCCGAGGGCGAGGGAGGGCGAAGAGGGCGGAATTTCAGGTATGGGGCGAAGCCGAGGGTGAGATTTTCAAGTGAGGGGCAAAGCCGAGGGCAAAGATTAGAATAGGGTGAGGGTTTAGGATTAGGGTTTAGGGTGAGGGTGAGGGTTTAGGGTGAGGGCGAGGGCTAGGATTAGGGGAGGGCGAGGTTTAGGGTTAGGTCGAGGGATAGGGTTACGGCAGGGGCGA
>NW_027130262.1:0-13883 GCF_026122565.2 Emydura macquarii macquarii
GACCTGATGGCTACTTAAGTGGAAAGTTACAGCAGGCCTGGTGGTGGACACCGGGTCAAGTGAGGCTGCCTACAGGGAGCTGGAAGGTGGCCACTTTCACTCAGGCGCCTCACTGGCGGCGAGTTCCGCGGACTTGGCCGCCATCCACTAGATAGTAGAAAGTATCCAAGGTCGTAAACAAGAAAGCTATGTAAGCTAAGAAGCTACCAATAATATGTAAGCTGTTCCCATGCTAAGTGTGTGAAATTATATAATAGCCAATCAGCAATTGTGTGACCATTGTATGCAAAGATGATAAAAAGGTATATAAGCTGGAGAACAAGATGGAATAAACGATTCTGCTTGCAATCATATTGGTTGTTGTGCTTTATCCGTCCCGCATCCTCTGCCATCAGCAGTGGAATCCTCCCTCGTCCTCTGCTATCAGCATTGGAACCCGACACTGCCCTACCGAACGAAGAGGAAACATGTGTGTGCACATACTGCTCAATTGGATCTCCTCCTTCATCTGATGCCCGCAAACTTAGGCTCTTGCACTTGCCACCATGCTTTTGTTTCCTCTTCCCCGCACGTTGTTTAAAGGAAGGAGTGCCAGGGCGAGACTTAATAATCAGGGGAAGGCCGGAGAGAGCAAGAGACTCAGGCTGCACCCCAGCAGACCTTTCCTCCCCTGAGCACCTAGAGGAGGAGTGGCTGGAGCTGACGGCTCCAAGGGAAGGCTTAAAAGCAGCACAGCAAACAAGGGTGGGGCAAAAGGCAGGGAAGGCCATGACTACCCGTGGCCTGACGACCGCTACAAGGACCATGGGCTGGTCTGCTCATCAGAAGGTGGTAGGAAAGCAGGGCCAGCCCCATGGTGCACCCTCTTGCCATTCCCAATCAACATGCTGCTTCTGGGAGTTGGTGAGAAGATTTCTCCCAAGAGGATTTAACCCAGCTGGTGGAAAGAGGAGAAATATCCATGGTTCCAAAGGCGTTGGGGAAAAAGCCCTCTCAAGCACGGGGACATTTGATGAGGAAAGAACTATCAGTGCCAGCCCACTTTCTTTGGCAAGGTGTGGTGGGCAAAGGGTAGATCAGGAGCAGCCAGGGATAAAGGGTAAGTCTACCGGTATGGCCTGCACACAGTGAAAGGTCTCTAGATGGAGTCAGCTCATTAGGTCTGAGGCTCCAAGAAGAGCTTCCATCCCTCAAGGAAGCAGGGCTTTTAATCAAAGGAAAATCAGGAGAAGGACAACCACGAAGGGACTCAAACCCTCAATCACCTAATTCGAAGTCAGATGCCTTATCCTTTAGACCACGCAGTCACAGACAAAGGAAATCTTGAGAAAGGCTCTCAATTTTGTTTCTCAGGTCCTTCAGTGAGGGGGCAGAGACTCTCTTAGTAAAAGAGGTACACTTGCCACAGAGATTTGAGGTTCAGTTGTAAAAGGCCAGGTGCAGGGTCTTAGCAATGTGACGCCTGCACTCTCATGTTCACCCTTACCGTACACTTGTGTATTTTTTAAGCAAAGTATGTCATATAAGAAGTCCATGGTATGCTCATGAAGTACTGATCATTATTGTTGGAGTAATATGTTTGTTGCAATTTCATGTCTATGGTTCTGAGGTTTCACTATAAATGACTCTGAATCCTGGTCTCCGTGTTCACGTCTTGAGGGGACCTTGTGGTGCTTCTACATGGGTGTATGACGAGGCTGTGGGTCTTTTGCTGCTGGCCTTTCCTTCTCTGTTTCCACGAGTGTGTTTTTTACCCCCTTCTGGGTGACTCAGGCCCTCTGCAGGAAGGTGGTTGAAGCGGCTGGTTTGATCAGTTGACCGCAATAGGTTGAGGCCCTAGAACTCGAGAGTGTGGCTTGAGATACCTGCAGTCCTTCGTCTTGAGCTCATGGCTGCGTTTCTCACCCTCTTCATCTGATGCCCGCAATCTCTGGCTTTTGCACTTGTCACCACGCTTCCGCTGATTACCCTGAAGCTGCTTGGGGATAGAGGAAGGATACCTATGCCCGCGTGATGAGGTGGTACCTTGCCCTACAGCCGTTTGCATTCACCATCAAGCACCACGCCGGGCAAGAACATGCCAATGAGGATGCTCTGTCCCATATGGAGCAGGTGGGGCCGGCCAGCCCCGGAGACTGGGGGCTGGACTTGAGGGGGGGTGTGTAGAAAGGTGCAGTAGCACCAAACCCCACTGAGAGGGACCTGCCAACGCAGCCCGAAGGGTCTCAGCATGAAAACCATTACACCGCCTGCTTCTCCCAGCTCTCGCTGCCCGCCCCCTGTGGGGGATTTGCGCTTCACAGATCAATTCTCCTGCATTCGGGAGGGAGAAAACCAGCAGAGTCATTGCTTGACTGTGAGAACAAATGTTCTCTGTGGTCAGTGATGAGCGGAAGGACACGCGGTGTCCAGGCAGGGGAGGAGAAGGGGAAAGCTGTGCGGGGAACCGAGGACATCATTTTAACTGACATTCCTCTAGGACACCCTCCTCCAGCAGCACCCCTTGTGCCCCCCTCCCACAGCTCTGCCCTGGAGCAGGGACTGTAACACGCAGCGCAGCTCTCTGTCCTGGGGTGCAGTGCCCCCTTGCATCCCACCGCAGAATAACTCCAGTTGTAACTGGAAGAAGCTGCGCTCTCTGGCCCTCCTTTGGTCCGAGCTGGCCAGAAAACGACCCGCAGCTGCCGCCCCATCTGACTCCCACGATCACATCGCAGCGTCTCTCCCTCCCCACACACTGATCTGCAGCAAATAGCAGCCATCGAGCACGCCGAGATCCGGGTGTCTCCAGGTTGGGGATCAAAGCTCTGGCCAGACACTTCTAAGCCGACCGACCCATCCAAACGGGCAAGGCTTCGCCTGCGGCAATGTCTGTGCAGGCGCCTTAAAGCCGGGCGGTGTTTGTTGTTTAACGCCGAGCAGCCCTGGGCAGAGGGCTTGAAGGCAAGTTCCCCCCGCAGTGCAAACCTCTCAAACTCGTCCCCCACCGCCCGGCCGTATGGCTCCATTTGCCGCCCCTCCTCTCTGCCCCCGTCTCTCCAATCTGGAGCGAAGCCCTTTGTGCGAAGGCTGGGCTCAGCGGATGAATCGCGGAACGGGAAGGGAAGCGGGGAGTTTGCCCGGGCACCCCGGGGCCTCCCTCAGAGCAGCGTGTGTGGCGGGCTTGCTGAAGGTAAGAGAAGGATGCCTGCAGCCGGGCTGGGCTCTTTCTCGGACCTTCCCTCGGCCGCTGTGGTCCCGATTCCCACTTCGCTTTATCTCTCCCTCCTTCCCTCTCTCAGGTCATCCCTGAGTGCCCTCCCTCTCCTCTGTGGTGTCCCCATCGCTTTTAACCCCTCCCTCCCTTTTCTCTCCTTCCCCACCCAGTCCCCCCGCCCCTTGCACTCTAAAGCGCTTTGAGATCCTCGGGGGATTGTTTCTGGGCAGGCAGGGACAAACCATCCCGACCCCGCTCCTGCGTCCACCCAGCGGGTTGTCCAGCTGGCGCTGCATGTCTCCCGGTGAGCGGAGCCGCTGGGCTGTGTTACCTGGAGGTGGCCCAGTTCACACACCCAGCTGCGCTCCAGATCCACCAGTTGCCAACATCCCCAGCTGTCTGCCCCATCCCTGGCAGTGCGAGGAAATGACTTCTTGGCTCTTTTCTGCATTGCTCAACATTGTTGGGCTGGGATCCAGCAGCTCGTAGACACTCCTAAGAACAGGACTCAGACGTTTTTTTTTTTTTTTTTGGGGGGGGGGGGGGCAAAACGGATCTAGGGAGCCAGCCCCAGTCCTCAAGACTCAGCAACACGTCTCGGAACAGAGACTCAGGATCCAATCCCAGAGGGCAGCGCACTGCCTTTACTTCCTACCATTACAACCAGTGCTCGCTTCTCTGCCACTGCACTCCTGCCTGGATTACGGGTTTCTTTTCTGGCCGGAGTTTTCAGCCCCCACCACAGGCCAATTCTCCAGTGTCTCGGGCTCTGTCACACCCAGATTCCTCATCTTCAGCGCAGAGCGCCTTGCAAACCCAGGAATCCACTGCGGAGTCTCCTCGGCGCAGATTCGGGAGTGACACGTCCCTAGCGCGGAGAGCTGGCTGGCGTGCGCCGGGCACCTCTCTCCTGGCCCGTTCGGCAGACGGGGGTCCCGCGAATTCGAATTGCATGCCACATCGGCGTGGACAGGCGCCCGCCGCACCGGGCCAGTGTCTAGCTGGAACTGCCTCGTGTGTCAAACACCGAGCGTCCGAGAAGGTTTGAGGCGCAGGTAAAAAGAGAAACTCTTCCCCCACCCCCTGTGGGCTCATCTGCACGGGGGATTCCTCAGCGCCAGATCACAGAAGAGCGGGCATCCTGCATAGGCAGGGGGAATCCGATTCCTTAACCTCTTCAAAAGCCCCCGGAAGAGCGGCTTCGGGGGGCAGCGCAGCCTCCTTCCAGCCGCGGTGGAGATCCACTGGACCCTGGGCTAGGACGAACCGGGCTTTGTGGCTGAAGTGGGGGCCGAAGGCTTGGGGCGTGGAATGAAAATGAACCAGTGTGAAAGGTCTAGTCAATGTAGCGCCCGGAAAACATTTGATTCACCCCAGGAAAGCCCGACTTTGTGGAGCTCTTCTCCACCTCTCAGGGGGGTGGGTTTTCCCTGCCTGGCTCGTCTGAATGTTGTTGCTTCGGTTTGGCAAAGGTCTTGCTATTGTTCCTCTCACAGCAGTGAAGTGGCTAAAATGTGCCGTTCTCGCATTGTCCTTGGGCTCTTTCGGTCCAACCCTTCCTTGCCAAATCTCAGCCCTGGGCTTGTCTAGCCTGGAAGCAGTCTAGCTCCGTGTCCCTGCCACGTGCGGACTTTCTTCCCTCGGGCTGCCCGCGCATTATTCGGTCTTCGCTTTCTCAGCATCAGTCAGTAAGTGGCCAGCGGTGCCCGACCTTCACAAACCGAAGCAGGGTTTGACAGTGTGAATGTAAACGTGTCCCTGCCCCCGACACTAAACAACCTCACACCATCAAGGCAGGCTTTGCATCGCCACTTCTTCTCTGGCAATGCAGACTGGGCTGCCTGCCTTACAGTCCCCCCAACCCAGCCTGCCCGGCTGCACGGCAGACAGACGTGTAGACAGACGTGCGGAGGCTGCTTTCGACACCCCGCAGCGCAGGGCTCCGGGCAGGGAGTGGGAGACCAGGAGCTGCACAAACGGCTGGCGGTGGGTGAGGAAGCAGAGAGCGGGGCTGCGGCAGGCTGGTGCCGGTGCGATGTGCGGGGCGGATCGGATCGGCGGGATGGGGCCAGACAAGGTTTTCCTGGGGCAGAGGCAGCAGCAGCTGATCCGATCCGGGCCATCGCGCTGGGCTCTGCACTAGCCGGCGCGGGAGGGGCTCGGTCTGTAGCGCTGCACTGCCCCCTAGCGGCCACCCGTATGGTTACAGCCTGAGCCCTGCAGGCGGCCGGGTCCCGCCGTGTCTGCCTTGCACCGTCCCCCAGCTCAGTGCCTGGGGTTCATGGCAGTGCAGACACACTGCGCGAAACCGGAGTGACCCGCTGGTGAACCAGGCCTGTGGTGCTTGGCCCAGGAATGTCCGCTCCAAGGGCCCGATCCTGCCACACATCGCCGAATCCTCCCGAAGTCGGTGCCAGCCTCCGAGACTCGGGGTGTGTCAGGGATGAAGAGACCGGCTCAGACACACACAACGGGTCTGAAATCGAAGGGGTCGAGCCTCGCCTGCCATCGGGCGTGAGCAGCCTTTGAACGGTGCAGATCTGCCTTTAAACATGCTCCGGGAGCGGGAGAATTATCTGAGCTTCCATCAGACAGCAGGGGTGTTAGAAATGTCCGGCTACACAGGCTGTGAGTGCAGAGAAACACGTGCACACTCGGTACCGCTGCACGAGACATGGCCGTGCATTAACAGGGAATGTCCGAGACTCGAACCCAGGTTCTCCCGGCCCGCCTCAGAAGTCAGCTCACTGCGAAATGCTGCCGTGACTGTGTAACTGCGCCGGTGTGTGCAGGGAGGGGCACAGCGGAGTCTGCCAGTACGGCTCGGAGTGTGGGATTGGGGCTGGATTTGCTACCATTTGTCACCAGCCGTGCAGGCTACACAGAGATCTTCGTACAGCAGCGTGCGTTAGACAGATGTTGGTACCGCCACAGACACCCCACACCCCAACCAACTGACCCTGCCCTGCCAGACCCCCCTACCCCGCCCCCACACACCAACCCAGTGACCCCTGCCCTGCCAAAGACACCCCTATCCCGCCCCCACACCAACAAAACCAGCCCCAGCGCCCCCTACCTCCACCTCACATCCTTCCACCACCCCCTCCACACTGCAAACTGCCCCCACTTCGACCCTTCCGGACACCCAAACCCTCCCCCACAAACCAGCCCAGCACCCCCTACCTCCACCAGACACCCCACCCCACCTCCACAAACCAACTCAGTGCCCCCTGCCCTGCCACAGACACCCCTGCCCCACCCATCAGTAGATGATGTAACTGTGCAGTCTTCTTTGTAGTTCAGAGATTGACTGTTTCAAAATACCAGAAACATTTTTTTTCCCCTCTGTTTTCCTTTTCGGTATCATCTCTGACGCTTTTACATTTTGAACTACATTTCTGAAGTTAAACATGTGTGAAAGGAGGAGGGCGGCTCCGTGGGGCTGGGCTCGCTGGGCACGGGGGAGCTGCAGGGGGAACAGAAAAGGGGTCAGAGACAGGGAGGCACCATCCCCTCCAACAGGAGATGGAATTTGGAGGGGGTGGAGGTCTATGGAGTGGGAGGGGGGTCTGTAGAGGGAGGGTGGTGGTCTGTGTGGGGCATGTGAATTTGGGGGCTTGTGGGGTGAGCAGAGGGTTTGAGTGTGTGCAGGATTTGGGGTGCGGTGGAGGGAGGAGGAATCCCCCCGAGGCTCCCCCGCCCGCTGTCAGCTAACACCTGGAGCCAGGATGGACATGGGGACAAAGCACCCAGCGAGGTGCCTCTGCGGGGCTGCAGCTGCTCTGCGCACAGCGTGGTTTGAGCGCCAGGCGCTGGCAGCACGTCAGGAAGCAGTGAAGCAGCCGGGACTTGCTGCCTGTGAGCCAAGGGCCACAATACAAGGCAGCTAGACACAGACAACACGTGTTTGTTCCACTGATCGCGGGGGTGGACAGGGTCCCGCGGGGTCTATGGAGGGCAGGGGACTCCTGTGTGTGTGTGCCGGGAGGGTCCTTAGATCGGGGTCCCCTGGCAACTGGGGGTCTATGGGGTGGAGGGGGTCCCCTGGAGGGCAGGGGTCCCTGGCTGGGCGATTTGTGGGGGATGGGGGTCCCATGGGGGTTCCTGGCTGGGGGGCCCATGGGGGCTGAGGGGGCTGATTGGATAGTGCGGGGTCTATGAGGTGGAGCGAGGTCCCCTGAGGGGCTGAGGGTCCCTGGCAGGGGGAGTTTGTGGGGGCGGGGGGGCCCAGAGCGGGCTGGGGGCCCCTTTGGACAGAGGGGGTCTATGGGGTGGAGGGCTGCGCCCCTCACCCCGTGCTCTGGGCGGCCCCGCTCGGACCCTCCATGCCCGACTCTGGCCCGAAGCCTCCTGCGACACAGGGCGGCGGCGCGTGGGCGGTCGGGTGGCTGCACGTGGCAACTCGCGAGAGCTCACGCGGGCCGGGCGGCTGCACGTGGTCTGCCAGGGTGAGTCCGGGGGCGGGGCGGGGTCTCTGCCGGATGACGCGGTCAGTGCGGGGGGGGGGGGGCGGTGAGTCCCTGGGCTCGGGCTGGTGGCAGCGGCCGCCCCTCCCCCACGTGGCTCCCGAGCGGTGTCAGAGGCTGACGGGCCCCTCCCTACCTCGGGTCCCGGGACGCGGCGTCAGGGCCCGGCTGGCGGGAACCGGCCCGGAGCAGGCCCGTGCCGCCTGGTCCTGGCATCTCCCGGCCGCGGCTCGGCCCCGCACCGTGGTATCGGGCACCGAGCAGACGGGAAGGCTTTGGCTCGGGGCGATGCCTTCGAGGCAGCGGGACCGTGCCCTGTTGGTACGGACTGTGCAGGGAGCCGGGCAGCAATGCAGCCAGCCGGGCAAGGCGGGGGTGTGTGTGTCGGGAACCACCTGCAGCTGTCACAGCGCCGCGGTGGTGTCTGGGGTCTTCCAGTGACGGTCTCTCGGGTCCGTGGGTTTAAATAAACTTCTTGCTAATGAGTCTCCCCGATGCACGTCTCTCGCTCCGGCACCGACACTGTCAGTGGATGATCAGCCTTAAATCAGCCCCGATGGCTCTGCCTGGTGCCGGGACAGAGAGAGCGATCTGCAGCCTGGGAAAGGCGAGCTGTACCTCTCTGCTGTGCGGAACAGCACGATTTTATTTATTTATTTATTAAGGACGTGGGTTACTTTGAAATGAGCCTGTGTGAGAGCTAAATTAATTTTGATCCCTTAGTTAGGACTACTTGGTTTCCATCTTCTGGGTCCTATTCAGGTCTGGAAATTGATGAAAGCGCTGGAAATGCCATATTTTAGGAAGGTGCCTGGGTGATGGATGTTTCCCAGAAGTTTCATTAGGAATCTTGTGACTTTCTGTGAGGCCTTTTGCTGCAGTGGTTCTCCAGCTTTTTAAGGTTTAGTAACTACAGCTATTTATAACCATGCAGGTAGGGATTGAAGCATATTGACAAGACTCTAGTTTGGTATTTAATTCATCCTACGGTATTGTTTGGAAGATTCCATATTGGCTTCCTCAGCAGACTGGAATTGTTCAGCTGTATGTGATCCTTTCATGTACTTCTCAACAGTCTAAAAAGGTCTGAGCTACTTGGATTTATGGGAGACAATAACTGGCACCCAACAAGACGCCAATAAATCGTTCTCTATTCCAAGAAACCTATTTTGGTTCATCATATAGGCTTTATCTGAATAGTGGTTTAATTCTGAAGAATATTACTGCTTCTACTTTAAATTGAGTTGGTTACTGTTGGAAGCTGGGACATCATTTTCTCATTTATGGGTTTTAATATGCTGTTGGAGTAACAAACTTCCTCAAAGCCTACCTGCATAAACAGTATTCAATGTCTTATGGTCTGCCTGTCTCCCATAAATCTGAAGTGAAGCTTTCTCCCCTAACTACTACTGATGTTTTCCGCTTTATAGGTGCGGCAGATCCAGCTGATTCGAGAGCTACTGTTGTGTGATGCATCTGGCAGTATTCAGCTAAGTGAAGAACAGAAATCTGCCCTGGCCTTCCTTAACAAGCCTCAACCTTCTACTGGGGGTTCTGGGAATAAAAGGTAGCAATCTGGCCATAAGTGAAACAATTGATTAGCACAAATACTTACACTCTTGGATATCTGGTCCCTAGATTTACAGTAATCTTAGGCTGTGATAGAGGTTTTAGATTTTTCCTTTTCAATACTCCAACGCTTCCAGCGTTTTTTCTCCTGTGATCCTGTATTCCAGAATCTTTCTCATGACCTCCTTCCTCAAATTGATCTAATGCATAACATACATTTTTTTAAGATTTGAAAAATTTAAAGCTTTAACTGTTCTTATTGAAAGCTTTAAGAGTTGCATATTTCTCACTAACCCTAATTACCCCACGTGATTGCATTTGGATTTTTTTGGGCAATCAGAGGGCTAGAAATAGATTTTCACCAAAAAAACCAACAACTTAGGTTTTGTAGAAAATCTATTTTTGGTACCCGAAATCATATTGTATTAGGGCTAAGGACCCGTGTTCTAGGACACTAGTATTGCCACCAGAACTTTGTGGGTGGGTTGAGGAACATAAAAACATAGGACAAGGCAGCTTTGTTGAAAACACTTTAATTTTTTTCCCTGTGCTTCCACTCCTGCTATAATCCCACTACTTACTTATAAAAGATTTTTGTTTTATGTAAATGTGCTAAAGTACATGTCAATAGCTAAGCCTTTACACCAATAGTGAACGTAAAAGTGAAGCAGCAGTTCAGAAATACTTCTCTCAGCCACCGCTCTGGCTCCAGAGAGCTACTGAATTTATCTTTGTTTACCAAGGATTATTTGAGGTGAATACAGACTTGAGGGGAGGGTGGGAGGAGAGGATTTGGATTTGTTGTGTATAACTAAATGAAAATGTGTATTGGCTGTCCAAAAAGTAAACAATGTTAGGGAATATAAGGAATGGGACTGAAAATATTTGTGCCCTTATATGAATCAATGGCATGATCTCATCTGGATTACTGTATTCAGTTTCAAAGATATAGCTGAAACTGTTCAGAGAGGAACTAAAATGATTTTTATAATAGAATGTCAAAACCATGTAATTACTTAGAGAAGGGACAGTAGGTACCAAGTAGTGCTCTAAAGAATCTAAATTGGATATTTGTTTGTATCCTTTCTCACAATATAATTTGCATTCCATGAAACTGAAAGCCAGCAGACTTAAAACTGACTTCAGGAAACTTCTTAACGCACCACAAATTAACCTGTGGGATTAATTGCCACAAAATATCACCCTGGCCAAAAAAAAGCACTCTATATAGGGAATAAAAACAGTTATATTAGTATATCTTATGAATGTAAACCTTCATGCTTAAGGACTAAGTCAACAATAAACTAATGCAGATTAGGAAAATTCTTCCTTTCTGAGACAAGATATTCCATAACTGTCCACTGGGGTTTCTTGCTTCTTCCTCTGAAGCAGCTGACACTAATCAGTGTCAGTGGATCTAAATTAGACAGACCTCTGATCTCATCTAATGTCTGTTCCTAATTTCTTGTTTTACAATCACAGAAACATAGGGCTGGAAAGGACCTTGGGGTCATCTAGTCAAGCTTCGATGCTAAGGCAGGATGAAGCACACACAAACTACCCCATACAGGTGTTTGTCTAACTTGTTCTTAAAAATCTCCAATGATAGGGATTCAACAATCTCCCTTTGAAAGCCAGTTCCAGAGCTTATCTATGCTTATGATTAGAAAGTTTTTCCTAATGTCTAATCTAAATTTCCGTGGCTGGAGATTAAGCCCATTATTACTTGTTTTACCTTCAGTGGACATGAAGAACAATTGATCAGTCTTCTTTAAAACTGCCCTTAACATATCTGAAGACTGTAATCCTTGCTCCTCCCTCCCCTCCCCGGGTGTCATCTTTTCTCAAGAGTAAACATACCCAGTTTTTTTTTTTAATATTTCCCCATTGGTCAGGTTGTCTAAACCTTTTATCACTTTTGTTTCTCTTCTCTGGATTTTCCCCAGTCTTAACTGTGTTGATAGTTGAATAGTCGCAGCTACATTTTGAATTTAATACCACAATACTGAAAAAGCGGAAGGGCATTCTTCTTGTCTGTGCTATGTCGTTTGTCTGGGCTCCAGTCAATGAGAGAGCTTGTATATTGATTTCTGAAGGATCTTTTCTTTGCAATCCGAAGAGGTAGAAGCTTTTTGTGGAAGGGAGGAGCTGGAAGTGAAATTCACAAACTAATAGGTTTTTTATTTTACTTCTTAGACTTTCAACAGTCGATGAATCTGGCTCATTTCTATCAGACATCAGCTATGACAAGACTGACGAGTCATTGATAATGTAACTCCAGTTCCTGAGAATTATCTACCTTCACTCCCCATGTTTCTAGTTCAGAAGTACAGCATCTTGCAACATCATCCATGAAAATACTGCTAAACAAAATTTAAACAGTGTCCTTATATGTTGATTCTTCTGACAGAACTATGATGTGTTCTGATTTTGTGGGGGTGCATGGTACCACAAGATTGGGTGTCTGTTCTTTTAATTACTATTCTGTCTATAGGAACCCAGTATTGCGGTGTTATAACTAGGGCTTCATATCTAGTGTGGAATGGCAAAAAACCGAACTGGCTGCAAGACTGAGCTTGATAAGTTTATGGAGGGAGTGGTATGATGAGACTGCCTAAAATGGCATGCAGCTGATCTGCAACTGTTAGCAGCAAACATCTCCAACGGCGGGAGACTGGACACACGGCTCTGAGTTACTGCAGAGAGTTCTTTCCCAGGTGTCTGTCTAGTGGGTCTTGCCCACATGCTCTGGGTCTAACTGATGGCCATATTTGGGGTCAGGAAGGAATCTTCCCCCAGATGAGATTGGCCTGGGTTTTTTTTACCTTCCTCTGCAGCAAAGGGTACGGGTCACTTGCGGGTTTAAACTAGTGTAAATGGTGGATTCTGTGTAACTTGAAGTCTTTAAATCATGATTTGAGGACTTCAGTAACTCAGCCAAAGATTAGGGGTCTATTATAGGAGTGGGTGGGTGTGAGGTTCTGTGGCCTGCAACGTCCAGGAGATCAGACTAGATGATCATGATGGTCCCTTCTGACCTTTGACTCTGAGCCTTGGTTCCATCATGAAACTGAAAGGGAGCAGCAGTGAGTGGAAGAACAGATTACTAAGGAGTGGAGCAAGCAGTAGAGGCCAGTAAGCGAGAATTCTGAACTTCTGTCCTTTTATCCCTGCTATCAAAATCTGAATGAGAACAGAGGTGAGGAGCTGCAGTGTATGGACGCTGACTTCCCTGCTTATAATCCTCAGGCCATCATGAATGGTGCCAGAGGAAACACTAGATTCATAACTGCATGATGATAAGACAGACCTGTATTATATTTGCCATAAACTCACTGGTCCACTGTTCTTTAAAATGGATTTAATGAAAGACATAGCTAAAGTCTGTAAGGTATCTGCAGAATGCTAACACGATACTTTGTCATACCCATAGGATTTGGATTCCTCTTTGGTGAAAGCTATCAAACTGAAGAAAAGAGAGAAGTGGGTATGTTCTTTCCCGTGAAGTGGTTGGAGCAGTCAGGAGGAACAGTAGGTAGCACTGTGGATACATGTGGTAGTGAAGCTATTCTAATCGACACTCAGGTCTGGTAGTTACTGTCCAACCCCAGACAGATCAGACCACCTAGAAGTGCACTCTGGACTGCACCATAGACAGGAGATGGAAGGCTCCTTCTGCTGTAGTTTATGGAACTGGACTACCTAGATGAATAAAATCCCTAATTCTTTGCATCCAAAAATTCAGGCCTGTTGTGTGGATTCAGATGAAAGCTTTGGGAGTAACTGTCATTTGTCAGCTGGAGATCATGGAGTGAATTCCCACATCCCATGCTGCTTTTTCCAATAGCTTTTCTCATATTGAAGAGGGGAAATTACTTGCTTCCTCTGAAGGTCTTGTTGGTAGAGCACTGAGTTGGCCAGCCAAACTTCTTGGGAAGGTTGTGTTCTGAATCCTTCCTAATGGTCAGTTAGGTTGCTTTCTTATGCAAGTCCTCATTTCCTGGCTAGAATAGAGATCATCATCGACTTGAATATCTGCAAACAGTGCAGTGGAATTTACCCCAACCCTTCAGGGAATGCAGTGCAATGCTCTAGGCTTGATGCCCTCAATCTAGTTTAACTGCAGGGGTTCTATTCTGGGGATGGTCACGGCGGTGGAAGTCTGCTGCTCTTCCTTCTCCCTCGGTCTCTCTCTCTCTCTCTCTCTCACCGAGCTCCGGGCTCCCTTCCTTTCCCTGCCCGCTGCCCCTTCGCAGCCCTGGAAGGGGCCGTTGGACACACACTCACCCTGCGTGGGGTCCATCACAGCAGTGGACTCTGCTGCGCCACCTTCCCCCTCTCACCATGCTCCGGGCTCCCTTCGTTTCTCTGCCCTGACTGCCGCCGCTTGGCAGCCCTGGAAGGGCCCGGTGGACACACCCCACAGATGGTGGGTGCGGTGGTCGACAATTAAGCCTGGGCCAGACGCTTCGGGGAGTTACTATTAAGCCTACCCCCTCCGCTGCTCCATGTCGACTATTAAGCCTCTCTCTGTGGCCGGGATGGGGAGCTGGAGGCATGCCGCGGACACTGGAATGCAAGTGGCGACTTGGGGGTTACAGCGGGGGGCAGGCACACCGGCCACCAGGTCAACCCATAAGGAACAACAGGTT